>NW_028280832.1:0-300000 GCF_059751285.1 Brachycentrus maculatus | reverse complement strand
TGGAGGTCCCGGGTTCGATATATATAAGTATGTATATCCATTTAAATTTTTATATGTATATATGTGTGTATATATATAATAATAATAATCCCTTACCGCACCCCAATGGTGCATAGGGCACTGCTTCATATAAACGCAGTGTTATCTCGATCGATTACACATGAAGGAAAGGTGATCAGCCCTCCACTTCAGGTACCAGTCCAGTGTAATATTGAATAAATATTAGAGTGAAAAAAATCATTTATATTTATTAAACCCCCCTGGGAATCGAACCCGGGACCTCCAGAACGGTAGGCGAGCATGCTGACCATTACACTACGGAGGCGGACAAAAATATAAATAAAATAAAATAAAATTAAAATAAACTTATATATATATATATATATATATATATATATATATATATATATATATATATATATATATATATATATATATATATATTATATATATAAATATATATATATATATATATATATATATATATATATATATATGTATATATATATATATATATATATATATATATATATATATATATATATATATATATATATATATATATAAATATATATATATATATATATATACATATATATATATATATATATATATATATATATATATATATATATATATATATATATATATATATATATATATATATATATATATATATATATATATATATATTTTTTTTTTTTTAATTAAAAAAAAAATAATAATACAAATATATTTAAATGTAGAGTATGATATACCAAAGTAGGATTTCGTTGTTTACTGTACTTTGAGCAGTTCGAAGGGAGTTTTTTGTCTTTTTAAAAATTTATATAATTAAGATTGAAAAAAAAGTAGATTATTTAAACGCTTTGGGGAAAATTGTAAAAGTCATTATTTCACGACTGATTTCAACTATAGGGCTGCTTCGGTTTTACGCTTGTACGCGTACTGGTATACAACTCCGAGTGTCGTGGTCGATGCTACTATTCTCCTTTCTACGATTCCTCCTCTATTTCCTTTCCCATACTTTCACCCATTATTATTCACCGTGACGCCTTCCGTAAGCTGACGTAAGTGAGAGGTCAAAGTGAAGGACATTACAGCGTTATAGAAAATTAAATGGAGTAGGAATTGGGTAGGAAAAGGAGAATTACAGTAATGGCTAGGGCACTCGGGGTTGCATAATTGTACTCGCAAGAGTTTGTGTACTTTAGATGTGTAAGTCCCTTGAGCAAAATAAATCACATTTATTTTTTTTTAAATATAGTACTTGTAAAAATAACAATTTACCGATAAGTATAATTCAATGAGTGTTGAATATCAATTTGTTATGGAGAAGTCAACCTTAATACTTTCCCTCTATAAACATGTTTGGGAAAGTCACCCCTAACGGAAGTTTACCCTACGCGCCTTAAAGGTCACTAAAGGACAAACGGAATGCACACATTTCTGGAATCCTTCATCACTAAAAACCTCAAACTAAATCACAAATTTTAATTATAAACATATATTTAATACATTCCAGTTGGTCCTGTATAATTATCGGCGTATTTAAGCAGATAATTCTTGAAATAAAATAAAAAACAGGTGGTTTTAGATATCAAAAATTATACGTCAAAACCATAACATCGAATGTCAGAAATAAAATCCAGATATATTTTAACGCCTATTTTGTCGAACCGTATTTGTCATTCAATAAATTACTCATATTGTGCAAATATCACATATTTAAATTATATTACGAAATTATTATTATTTCATTTTATAAATTATATTTGAATTATTTTGTTTAACTTACTTCCAAGGATGTTGCCTCTCGCTGGAACCTCTTCCATTGTATTCGATTTCACTTATAAATATAATTTTAAATAATAATAAGTTTTCGTTGACGAAAAGCAACGACAAAAGATACGCGCCGCCAGAACTCCCCCAACCGACTGTTGTGAAAAACCGGCTTTACAATTTTCATGCTAAAATCAAGGTAGGTGTTACTGTAGTATATCGTTCGTGCAACCAATCGCGGCATCAGTGAAATACTTGTGAAATAACCAGCTTCATGATCTGTCGTTTTTGAAACATAAATAAATATCATAAGTTAATATTTATATTTAAAAAATTAATACTTTATTTATGTATATTCTTTATTTTATCATTACTTGCACTCGAGCTTTCTTAAATTACGAACGTTAACGCCATCTTCTGTTAAATTTTGTATTCATTTAATAGTTTGAAGAAAAAATTTCACAACTGTTACCATTTTTATCGAGAGATGCCACTAATACACATTATATTGGACATTGTTATAAATCACATTTTAATTTTTCTTTTTAGTGATAGCCAAAAGGATTTTTTAAAATGAAAAAAAAAATTGGAAATTGATTTAAACAAACTTCAATGTATATATTTTTGTAGTTAATTCATAAAAATGTGCTACTTGAGTTATTGGTCAACAGCCATATTGATTCTGAACGAGGTGCCGAAGCGGCCAAACAACATTTCTAAAGTCTTCTGTTTGAGCGGTTTGAATATGATACATTCTATTTAGACGTATTGTCGAATTTCGAATTAGTAAATATTTGACAGTTGCCGGGTTGGTCGTGTTTCTCTGTTAGTTTTGACATTTCAATAATTGAATCGATCGTGGTTCATTAAATAAAACCAGATTCAGACGCATCGTCACTTTCGAACCTCATTCATGAATATCTGGTGAAAGTGTCTGTCAGTTTACTCCGCGGTTTTCGCTCGACCAGTAAAAACATCTTCGTGGATCAGAGAGGTGGTAACGTGTTGGAGTGTTCAATGATGACCACGAAATATATTGGCCAGCGTCAGTCCATTGCTACTTCTATCGAAGCCTCTTGATTCTTGATTTTCACCCGAGTAGAACTTCAAACATCGGGGTCACGTAAAGAATGCGATTGTCAAAGTGTTCGAACTTGACATTCCGACATGTACATAATAAATACGCAATAAATTCGCAAAAAAATAGTGCTGTCAACTTGTGATATTCGACACGTTCCGAACGACCGACTATTTATTTAATAGTGCAACGATAATCTGTGATATTAGTTCTACTTTTTGGATATTTTACAATGGCACTCAGTATGGAGAAGAAAAATGATATTCAGTTCATTTTGAAGTCATTACTCGCTGGAGGTACGTGTATTTATAACAGTAATTGTGTCAAATTGAACTTTTATTTCGCCACTGTATACAAAATCCATATAATTCATACAAATACATAATGAAATATGAAATACCTTCTTGTATTTTTTGTAATGTTTTTTTTTATCTAGGTTCTCTATTTCAGCTTATAATATTTTATTTAATAAAAATGCATAACGATGCACAAATACATATCGTTCACTCCTTTCAACAACGTCATATATAAAAAAAACTTGATTTTTCAGGAGATTGTTTTTAAAGTTTGAGAATATAATAAAATGTATTAAAAATAAATATCAAGCCACTTATTCAACATTTTACTGTGCAACAGATCTTTTTAGGTAAAACCTGAAGGTTTATTTAGTTTATTAAAAAATATTAAACAAAACCTTTTCTTCAAAATGCAAAAACAACACTTTCTGCCCTGTAGCGGGTAAATATTAAGTTAAACATATGCCGCTTTTGCTGGGATATAGAACATTTTCTAGGCATTCTGAAAACATGCACTACTCAAAATTGTCGATTTTTGATTTATGACGTTGTTGAAAGGAGTGAGCGATAAATGATATAAAATGCAGTTTCCTCAAGTGTCGGTACTACACTTAAATATACAATGTTTATCGTATACGTACTTAAATATAACATGTTACATACAAAATCATATGATAAAGAATAATGAAAATGTACTATATATATCAGCAAAAGAAGCATATTTTTAACTTCATATTTACCCACTACGGGGCAGAAAATGTTGTTTTTGCATTTTGAAGAAAAGGTATTGTTTAATTATTCTTTTAAATATATTAAATATTTTTCAAATGGAGAAAAAACCAGGTTTTAACTAAAAAGATCTGTTGCATAGTAAAAAAGTTCAATAAGTGGCTTGATATTTATATTGAATACAATATAAATTGAGTGATATGTTACTTATATAGTTTTGTCCACATTTATTTTATTTGACTAGTGACCGGTTTTCGTCGTCCACGACCAGTCTGATGCTGTCGGTAATGACGAAACGTGGAGAGAATAGAACACCACACCACTCTGTCTTTTCAAACGTTATTCGCCACTTCCACGTTCATGCATCTCCTCATATACTTATACACGCCGATTATTTCGACTCCTAACCTAACCGCTTTCAAGTATTTGACATACATGATCGTTGTATAAGTCATATTATTACATATTATTTTTTGACATCTCATCAAAGATGAAGAAGAATATGGAAGTCTGGGCATTTACGGGGCTTACGACCGTCATAGGCTGGTTTAAGTGATCACTTTACACACGTGTAACATTCACCAATTATACCCATTATTGACAACCACACTACTCAAATTCTTGGAAGTTCTATATATATGAACCAATTTAGAAACCTTGTTCATGAATCACTAGAACTTCACTTGAGACATATATTGGTGAGATGTAAAGAAGCTTTTTATTAAGCAGAAACTCTTATATTAATAATCCAGGATTCGGATCTCACATACTAATTAATATAAGAGTTTCTGCTTAATAAAAAGCTTCTTTACATCTCACCAATAGATGTCTCTAGTGAAGTTCTAGTGATTCATGAACAAGGTTTCTAAATTGGTTCATATATATAGAACTTCCAAGAATTTGAGTAGCGTGGTTGTCAATAATGGGTAGAATTGGTGAATGTTACACGTGTGTAAAGTGATCACTTAAACCAGCCTATGACGGTCGTAAGCCCCGTAAATGCATAGACTTCCATATTCTTCTTCATCTTTGATGAGATGTCAAAATATAATATGAAAATAACTCCTGTAATTGGAGATAATCCAGATTTTGTGAACAAGTATTTGGACACACTCAAAATGTTGTTCATATTATTACATTTTTACTCAGAAATGTCTACGAATAAAACCTTAAGACGTCTACCAAAGTCATTGTTTTCAGCTTTAAACTCGGTGAAAACGATTAAGTAAGAAAATAATATAAATCTTTCTAGATAAGATAACGGCGTAGACATGACACGTGACTTGACCTGTATTTAGAAGTCAATCGAACGATTTTTTAACAATGGAACCTCGAGTTACGAACGCTTCTGGTTACGACTGCGACAAAAATATCTGAATAGTTATGGAGACGAAAAACTTAGACAGAACAGCATCCTAATAAGTGGCAAAAGACGGTTAAAGAAAACGTAAACAATAAAAAAGGCTGAAGAGAGAAAATAGTTTTTTAGTTCCTTGATTTTTAAAAATGTGTGAAGTGGCCTGAGGTGCAACGTTTCGTGGAAAAATATTTATTTGAACAACTTTTTTGTCGATTCCTATATCATATTTATTGATAATCCAATGTCTTATCAAATGATTCTTGAAGAAGATAACAGATCTTGATCTAGTTCTCCTGGATCTTTCTTCTTAAAATGATCCTTAAAGAAGAATGATCAAGGAAAGAAATCAACCTGATTGGGCATTTCAAAAACATGACCAGCTTTAAGCTTCTAATGTTTTTTGTGGGATTTCCATCATAAAACATTGTTACGGTTTAATTTTCTGGTTCTGAAACGGATTTATCCATTTTGTATTATTTATCTTGATTCGGGAAAAACCAACAGTTTTCCGGATCGAATTGCGTTCGTAACTCGAGGTTCACTTATAGTAGGTAGTAAGGTAAGCTAGATATTACTTAGTAAGGTAGGGTAGGTACTGGGTGCGTTTTTATATTCCACGCGGCTACTTTATGATAGGCACTGCTTTACTGCATTTATGGAATGCATGTCCTTGGTACCTACTAAATATCATACCTATGTACTCTGGTCTTACCCATGACTAGAATCCCTCAATAAATCACATTTTTATTAAAATAATAATAATTCTTTATTCCAGCTTGATCAAGTGGTGGGTTCAATACTTAGTCAGCCATATATGTTTTACAACATTTTATACAATGAAATAAAAAAAAAATAATAATAAAACCCTTATCCGCACCCCAATGGTGCATAGGGCACTGCGTCATATTAAACGCAGTGTTATCTTGATCGTTTACACATGAAGGAAAGGTGATCAGCCCTCCGCTTCAGGTACCAGTCCAGGGTAATATTGAATAAATATGACAGTGAAAAAATCACTCATATTTATTTTACCCCCCTTGGGAATCGAACCCGGGACCTCCAGAACGGTAGCCGAGCGTGCTGACCATTACACTACGGAGGCGGACAATACAATGAAATTAAAAATAATAGACAAATAAGAAAAAAAAAATACATAAATTTGGCGAGATGTAGATGAAGATTAGCTCGCTGGCTGGACATGCGGCAGCACTGTGCTCCAGTGCCGCCACATGTCCAGCCCCCATCTGTGCTCCACAAGCCGCTTTATGGTGAGGTTGGAGCTCTTCATCAGCCTCCCCCGGAAGGCTGCCACTCGGTGCCTTAACAGGCCATCCCAATGTGGTAGGCGTGCTGTGGCAAAAATACCACTCGCGCTGCAGTATGAAATATTGTAATATTTTCCTTATTGGATGTTCTATCCTCATCTCTACACATACTTACTCTTATACTTATGTATATTTTTATTAATATTTATTATTAATATTAATACTTTTTGAGTATTTACCTTGATAATATGTTGGTGCTAAATTAAAAAAAATAATAAAAAAATAACTAGCACTTGCAAAAATCTGCCAGCGTCCGCATAAACTTTGATTTTCCTTATATCATATTATTTCCGTTAGGTATAAGTTATTTTTAAATAGTCTGCATATGATATCGCTCGCTCCTTTCAAGAACGTCATAAATCAAAAAACTTGATTTTTCAGGAGAACGTTTTTAAAGTTTAAAAATATAATACAATGTATTAAAAATTAATATCAAGCCAATAATTGAATTTTTAACTTTGCAACACATCTTTTTAAGTAAAACCTGAAGGTTTTTTGTCCATTTGAAAAATATCAAGTATATTTAAAAAATAATAAAACAATACCTTTTCTTCAAAATGCAAAAACAACACTTTCTGCCCTGTAGCGGGTAAATATTAAGTTAAAATATGCCTCTTTTGCTGGGATATAGTACATTTTCTGGGCATTCCGAAAACATGCACAACTGAAAATTGTCGATTTTTGATTTATGACGTTCTTGAGAGGAGTGGGCGATATTTCCTCCGTATCTTTAACTCTAATGTGCGGCAAAACGATGTATGATAGATGTTCGAATGGTGATATATAAGGAAAGAATGCAAGGCTGAGATAAGCATTATCGATCATATTCATTGCGGACACATGACAGAACATTGATGGATCATTTTCAGACGGGAGGAATATCTAATTTAACATACTCCACTTATAAAGGATTGTATTAGACTCGTGCTGTTTTATAACAGGCGATTTAATCAATATTTTCATTCATCATTTTATTTTGGAAAATTTGCTTTCGTTAATACGTTATTTTCGTAAGTTGGTAATGAATTACGTCACAGAAACAATGGAATTCTTTTTAATTTTGGTAACATTGCAAAATTATTGGCGACTCTATTTGTTGATGTTTATGGTCCACCCTCCCACCCCCCCTCCCTCATATTTGTATAACACAAATGGTAGTGTAGTGGTAAACAAACAAACCACACTACTCCTATTATATCGCTCACTCCTTTCAACAATGTCATATATAAAAAAACTTGATTTTTCAGGAGATCGTTTTTAAAGTGTAAAAATATAATACAGTGTATTAAAAATAAATATTAAGCCACTTATTAATTTTTTTTTACCATATAACAGATCTTTTTAGGTAAAACCTGAAGGTTTTTCTCTCCATTTGGAAAATATTTAGTATATTTAAAAAAAATAATTAAACGATACGTTTTCTTCAAAATGCAAAAACAACACTTTCTGCCCTGTAGCGGGTAAATATTAAGTTTAAAATATGCCGCTTTTGCTGGGTTATAGTACATTTTCTGGGCATTCCGGAAACACGAACAACTGAAAATTGACGATTTTTGATATAAGACGTTGTTGAAAGGAGTGAGCGATATATATATATATATATATATATATATATATATATATATATATATATATATATATATATATATATATATATATATATATATATATATATATATATATATATATATATATATATATATATATATAAATATATATATAACGTGGTAATATTTTCCTTCGTAAATAGGGTGTAAATAATATGTAAAGTGGGTGTATAATAATAAAAAAACAATGTGTTGCTTTGTAATTAAAGTTTATTCTTAATTTATCTTTATAATATTTTTCTATCTATCTATCTGATTCTGACAGTTCAGAATATTGTATTTTTTCTATCTGATGTCTTTTGTTTTATTCAGTGCGACGCATGCGACATCTGGTGGTAGAACTGTTTTATGTAGGTACTATTTGTAAGTACTTAATGTGTGTGTCCTTTTCTCTCTTTCCTTATCGTCTCTTCGGTATTCACTTTCTGTTTCCGTTGCGATGTGCTCCATGCTCATTCGGCGGCAACTTTAGAAATCTCACGCGAGCATCGCTCAACCTGTGTACTTTTTCCATATCTACATAATACATATAAACCTACTTACCCAGCTGCACACTTTCCGTTGGGAATTTTCAGATAATTGCATCCGGATTATTGTAGTACAATAACATTTTTTTATTAAAGCGCAAAATGTGTGCGTGTATGTGTGAGCGAGTGGCCGGTCGCTGTGGCTCATTCTGATCGAATCGATAAGAAAGAAAAGAGAAAGCATACATTTCTGAAACCTTTCAAAGAATACCTCAAGGTCTCTAGGAATGTTGTGCTCTTCATTTTTTTGGAACTGATACACAGGTTTCTCACTTCGAATTTGACGTTTTGCAAACCAAATCGGATGCCTTTTTTATATACAAAATTAGTAATACATACGTAAACCGTCAGTGTGAATACCTGCCTACATCCTTTATTCTTAAGACCAGTTAGTCGTCAAGTTGGCAAGCCTGCGCGGCGCGCTGTCATAGTCTGTGCGCGCGATGTGTATAGAAGTTTTCAGACAAGATTTTCAACACTCCTTTGAATCATAGAGTACTCCTTTGAATAAATTTACAAAAATTCAATCATTTTTTTATAAAATAGAATGTAATGTCCAATTTGATCTGTAAAGCGTCCAATTCGTTTTGTAAAACGTTCAATTGAGAAACGTGTGCAATAGTCCCAAAAATTGAGGAGCACAGCAATCCAAGAGATTTTTAAAAATCCTTTAAAAAGGTTTATCACAAATGTATACTTTCTCTTTTCTTTCTTGTCCATTTAACCAAAATGAGCCACAGCAAAGCGTACAGCTATTGGCCATTTACTCACACACACACACACCCGTCCAATTTGAAGTGAAAAGCCTGATACGAGTATATCATATAATTCGCACGTCGTTTTACGTGTGAGATTTTTCTTTTGGTTTTTTTTTCTCATTTTAATATACCTATTACGTATTTAAACCAAACTGTTAACAGTATTCTAATGAGCTTATCTTGTTAGTACAAAGTTCGACATCATATGTGTTAAAGTTCATTATAAAACACTGTTTTCGCACATTAGTAAAGAAAAATATATATATAGCGCGAGAGGAATTTGATTCGAAAATACGAGTATTTTAGATTACTTCCAAAGAACCAAATTAGTGGTATTGTACGAGTATTTTAAAAGTATTTTAAAGGTAAAGTTGACGACTTTACTCTGAAAGTTTTCAGAAATATTGTCAACTTTCAGAGCAAAGTCGTCACGAATATGCAAGTACATATATTTATAGTCCCTACGATTGACTTCATGACCTCTGTTTATACTTTGTATAGACACATCATGAGAAAAATCCATTTTGACTGGGCGGATAGTACCGAATTGCTTCTTCTTCTTCTTCTTCTTTTAGGACTAAGTCCTGTCATTCTCCGGTCCGCTCCTGGGAGGTGGAAGATCAGCTATCGCTCCATCGTTTAGGTGGTCTTCCTGGGGGTCTGCTCCCGCTTATGCTGCTGTCCGCTGCTATCCTCACCACTTAATCCGAACTCGCTCTTCCCAAATGATTTCTCCAGAGACGTCTTCTTTCTCTTCCCCATCGCACAACATCTTCAACATCGCAGATTTTTCTTATTTCAGATTTTTGACGAACTTTCCCGAACTTAACCGAATCGCAATGTTGCTAAATATTATTGCCAGACTTGTTCAGACGTCGACGGGTCGCGACGCGACTTCAGACATTAAAAAAATAAACAATGACCTTACTGTTTTCGATTAGCGAAATTTTGACAGTATTTTATTTGTTTTTATCAGAATTACGATTGGCGTTCGTCTGACTTTTTTCGCGGAAAAAACGCTACTTATTTCGAGCCCAAAGCGGAACAATGGACGCTTGCCAATGCTGCCTTCCGCATTGGACGGGCCCCCCCGCCGTGACATCACTGCTCGATGACGTCAACATTTACATCACAGCCCTCTTAGTCGACAAACAATTGTATATAATAGTAAAACAATTTTTTTTTCTAAAACAAGTAGGCGATTGCGTATACAGTACCTGCTCGCTAATAGGGTATTATCACTCGGGAGGAATATCTAATTTCACGTACTCAACCTATAAAGGATTGTGTAAGACTCGTTTTGTGTTTATAACAGCCGATATAATCAATATTTTTATTCATCACATTTTCATAATTATCGTTTGCAAAATTCGCCTTCGTAAAAACGTTGTTTTCGTAAGTTGGTAACGAATGACGTCACAGAAACGAATCCACACTATTACAGCTCTATAAATTAGATACATATAGGCCCCTAACACACCCGATGACGTAAAATTTGATGACTTATAGCGGTGTCCGTTTTTCGTTTTATTAAAATATCCAAAGTTTAAACCTTCATATCTCCCTTACTTCTCTACAGATTTTAATAAGAATGTTACCGATAGTCTTGTGATTTTTCGCATTAATTTACTAGCCAATAATATAACACATCATCATAATGATCTATTCAATCGATTGCTTTCTGTATTAGAATATTAGCGTGTAAGGTACAGTTGGATATTATGTATGATGGAAGAGTACGCGTTAAACTGTCTTGCTTACATCATATGATGGGTTTTATTAACTCTTACCACTCTGTAGGCCAGACATTCCGGCCCGTATGATTCTAGTAGGCAGCTCCGTGGGCCACAATGTCTGGCCCGGCGCAGGTATAACTTTAATCACTGATTTCTCTATCACCCAAGTATATTCTACCGAAAAATATTTCAGATAAATACAGTTAATCTTAATTAACATGGTCATACGAATCGCCAGACAGAGTGTCCCAAAATAAGGGAGCCAAGATAATTATGTTAATGGTAGAAAAACGTCGCATTTTTTTGATCACAGAAGCTGATCAGTTATGAGAAAAAATGGTCAGAGTGGAAAGGGTTAAAAACGATAGTGATGTAACGTTAATGGAGCTCTCAGATATGATAATAGATTATGAAAAGAAAGCGGTTAGACCACTGATTGTGGAGATGAAACAGTACACCAAAAAAACTATTAGAGGTCAGAATTGAAGAATGTAATGAGTAACCATCGCTTTAATAGTGCGGTCAGTGACTGGAGTTATTCAGTCATTATTACACATTCGAAAAATAATGATGTAAAGAATTTCTTCAAGCTTGATATCTTAATAGCGAACTTTACTCGTAGATTATCTGGAGCGTCCACAAAATCATAGAGTGGAACCTCTCATAACGAGTAATTCGCATTACGAGAAAAAAATCTAAAAGAGTTGCTCCCTCAACGAGCGATATTTCGCATAACGAGTTACAGAGGAAGGGCAAGTCCCTTTTTCACGACACTCACTTGTGAACCGCGACTTTTTTTATGATAATGCTGTCACACATTTTTTATTTAATAAAGTCACATTTTTTAAAAACATATTCTGTACATTTATACATATGACAATCTTATATTTTTAGTTTTGCTTGGAGAGGGACAGTGTTTATTGTTTTATTTGATTAATGGTATAGGTACTTAATAGTCTTTTTCTTTTCTTTTTTATATTTTTTTACGATTTGCATGTAATGGGCATATTTTTTTTTCTTAAGTGTTATATTTATTATTTAATCATGTCTGATATAAATTTGGGTTGGCATCTCTAAATGTGTGTTAAACAGGGATGCGTAATGTCACCGTGGCTGTGGATTGGAACTGAGTGAAAGAAACGAATGGTTTAAATCTTGGAGTTAAAATGAGCGATTTAAATACCACAAAGTGAATGCCGAAACAAAAAATAACATACAATGTACGTATTTTCACAATATAAATGTTTTATTATGTTCTGACGTCCATAAATATTATGGAAATAACATATTCTCATGTCGAAGTAAGAACGTGTAATATATTCTCACGAATGGCAAGCCGCGCGATGGCTTCACCTGTAAACAAGAAATGATACCTGTACACAATTTTATAACGATAATGTTTTTATTTTATAAACTTCAGAAAGGCTTACAACGGCTGAGCAAACACAAACACAAACTGAATTCTGCGTTCCAAATTATGTTAAATTATACGCAAATCGATACATAATTAGCTAGAAAACACTTTCAAGGAAAATAAATGTAGTACTTCATATTGTATGTGAGCATATACATATGTACTTGTATGTATACTTAGTAAATCAACAAATTATTAAGGGCGCACTCTCAAATATACAATTCAGTACGCAACCGGGTTCGCGAGAAGCCACAAGTGTTGTCTGTGCATATTTTTTTAGAATAAATATTTTTTTTAAATATTATCTTTTTTTAACTCCATATCTTTCAATAACTGTTTTCTTTTTAATCATGCATTTATTTTGAAGAAAAACTTAATTTTTCAATACATAATGGTATTTTTTTATATATTTTTTTAATTATAGATTTTTCAAAACGTTCTCCTTTCAATAACTTTAATTTTCAAAACCAATAAAAAAAAATTGATACAAAAGGGATAAGCAAAAAAATAAATTTCGTCAAATTTTGCCTAGGTTTAAAGAAAATGTAGTTGGGAGTTATCGTATATTGGGCATTAATTGGCTATTTTTTAAAAACTTATTGAAATGGATGTAATTGTTAGACATCTACTACAATTTTTCCCCCATTTTAGCTACACTTATCTTTTTTGAGAGGTCACTCTCTCGCTATATGGACTCGTGAGGAGAGCTGATTTATCGCAATTTCACATATCGCTCACTCCTTTCAAGAACGTCATAAATCAAAAATCGTCAATTTTCAGTTGTGCGTGTTTTCGGAATGCCCAGAAAATGAACTATATCCCAGCAAAAGAGGCATATTTTAAACTTAATATTTACCCGCTACAGGGCAGAAAGTGTTGTTTTTGCATTTTGAAGAAAAGGTATTGTTTAATTATTTTTTTAAATTTACAATTTTTTTTTAAATAGAGAAAAAACCTTCAGGTTTTACCTAAAAAGATCTGTTGCATAGTAAAAAGTTCAGTAAGTGGCTTGATATTTATCTTAAATACATTGTATTATATTTTTAAATTTTAAAAACGTTCTCCTGAAAAATCAAGTTTTTTTATTATGACGTTCTTGAAAGGAGTGAGCGATATTATAAACTCGTAACTCACGTTGTTGACCAAATTATATAAATAGTCCTTGTAACATTTCTCCTGCCGGGTCGCGAAGGATATCAAATTACTTTGCCCTACTTACGCTTTACGAAGCAACACAAATCAGACAGTGGTTTTAACATTTTGACATCTCAACATAGAGGAAGAAAAATATGGAAGTCTGGATGACCAGCCAATGACAAAGTGATTTGAGTAGTCTGGTTGTCAATCATGGGTAGAATAGAATGGTTAATTTACAACATTTTCAATAATGGGTAGAATTGGTGAATGTTACACGTGTGTAAAGTGATCACTTAAACCAGCCTATGACGGTCGTCAGCCCTGTAAATGCCCAGACTTCCATAATCTTCTTCATCTTTGATGAGATGTCAAAAAATAGAATGGTTAATATTATACATCTATAAAGTGATCACCTATCCAGTCTATGACAGGTCATAAACCCTGTAAATACCCAAACATCCACATTCTTCTTCATCTATAATGAGATATTAATAGAGAGAGAGAGAGAGAGAGATTGTAGGCTTATGCGCCGATTGAATCGAAGGCATTTCATTTTTTCTGACATATTAACAGATATGAAGAAGAATATGGATGTCTTGGTATTTACAGGGCTTATGACCTGTCATGGGCTGGTTAAGTGATCACTTTACACAGTGCAACATTCACCAATTCTACCCATGATTGACAACCACACTACTCAAATTCTTGGAAGTTCTATATAAGTACATATGAACCAATTCAGAAACATTGTTCTCAAATCACTAGAACTTCACTAGAGACATCTATTGGTGAGATGTAAAATATTCTTATGTAAAACGTTCTTCTTCATCTTTGATGAGATGTCAAAAAATAATATGAAAATAACTCCTGTAATTAGAGATAATCCAGTTTTTGTGAACAAGTATTTGGACACACTCAAAATGTTGTAAAGTGGGTTTTTTGTTTACCATAGAAATTCAAATTCTAAGATATTTTATTTCGAGAAATAAAAATACTTTAATTAACTAATAAAAATACAAATTGATTTATGACTCAGTCATAAATATATGAGTCATAAATTAAACCCTGAAGAGGGCAACAGGTTGTTGCCGAAACTAGTTGGTTAATAAAAATGTGAGTGGATCAAAACGCAACGTATTTTTATTTCTCGGAATAATATATCAATATGATCCACAAAGTTAATGCTTTCAACATTCAAAACATCAAAAATATTTCTTCCTCCAGGCGTGGCCGGCATGTGCTCCAAGACGGCCGTCGCCCCTCTCGACCGGCTGAAGATCCTGCTGCAGGCGCACCAGCCGCGCTACAAGCAGCTGCGCGTGCCCCAGGGGCTGGCCGCCATCGTGAGGGACGAGTCCGTCCTGGCCCTGTACAAGGGCAACGGGGCGCAGATGGTGCGCATCTTTCCCTACGCCGCCACGCAGTTCACCTCCTTCGAGATCTACAAGAAGGTAACCAGCAAACCAACTTACTTACTCACTTCAGCCTTCTTCTTGTGTCCAGTATTGAACAAAGGCGTCCCTCTTGGACTTCCACAGTTGTCTGTTGGACGCGACTCTCTTCCAGTGCAGGCCCGCCACGTTCTTAATGTCATCGGACCATCTTGTCTGGGACCTACCCACGCTTCTGCATCCTGTTCTAGCCCTCCAGTCAAACACGGATATAAGTGCCACATGACCTACCCAGTTCCATTTTTGTACCATTCCATATATCATATATCGTTCCATTCTTTGAGCCACATCTGTTAATTTGGTCTTCCCTTATCCAAACATTCGTTTTTTGGTCCCTAAGGAATATGATTAGCGTCCTTCTCTCCGTTGCTCTTTGTGTCGCCCGAAGTTTATGTATGATTCGTTTTGTTATGGTAAATATCTCAACTCCATAGTTAGCACTGGGAGTACACACGCATCGAATGATTTCCTCTTCAGATGGATGGGTATGTTTGAGGATTTTAGGTAATTTGATAATTTACCGAATGGAGCTCATACTAAAGCTCCTCGCTTTTCCAGTTCCAGGGATAATTTCCTTCCCAGTTTGACGATGTGTGTTTTTGGGCTGAAGCATGGTCAAGATGTTGGGCAGGAGGCTTCTCTAAGCGATGGTCACTCCAAAGAGCAGTTTGTTGAACACTTTGTTATTGTGGATGGCCAAATGCAGATGGCGGGCGGTTATCCTAGTCTTCTTGTTGTCTCGGACAGCAAACATATTTATACCCATCTTCTCCTTGCTTACATTGATCGTGAACACCGCCATTTTCCTAAAATATTACCTAAAGTGCGCTGACATGAGTAGCTTATCACGATGTCATCCATTTTACATTTTATAGACGCATGAACGTGATGCTCGTGCCAACTGAAATTAATTATACGCTGATATATTTTATGTATATGAAGACCAAATGCCGCCTAATGCCTGCATCGCTCCTATTCTCTCTCTTATTATTCTTTCGGTATTTTTTCTCGTATTTTTACTGTCAATATGGGTGTTCTTTACTGCGATTATATCAGCCAGTAGGTGTCTCACAGAATCTGGTATCTGGCTGGATGAATAAAGAAATGAGTAAATGAAAAATAGAGAGACCACGTGCGGAACACGATCATATAAAAATGTCAGTCGAATAATCCGTAAGGGTAATTTGTAAGCGGTATAATGCAACTAAACAATATGTCAACAGCATAAAACGTATTGTTCGTTGGAAAAAAACATCGTGGTTCAAGGCTGATGTCATCTCTCGCTGCTCTTCACAGGTAGCCAATAGAAAGTTACTGTGTTTGAAAATGTAATGTTTACAGATGATTTGTTAACGAGTCGTTATGTCTATATATAGAGAAGACAAAAGGTGTGGTTGGTATACCTGTGTAAAGCTGTGGACAGACTGCATTACTAACTAAGAAAACTGACCAAATCAATGCGACGTCGAAAATATAGCAAAGCATATTGCTGTTTGAAAGAATTACGTTTTATTTGCGATTTCCACTTCAAACTTTGTCCGCAATATTTAATTTTGCGAAACGTGTCCAATATCTAAAATTACTATAGATAGGTGCGTCAAAGAAATTCATTGCAGCTTTTACGAGCTGGACCTTAGACTGCAAGAGCGGATATTTGGCAAATACCAACATCCCATTTTCACTCTCTTATTATGTACTTTAAGCGAACTTGCGTCATCTTGCGACTTGTCTTGTGATATTTTAGGACTTAAGACGCACGTTAAGTATAATCCCTCAGAATCTAAAAGAAGTGTCTAATGTTTTACCACATGAAACGCAACATATTTTCACTCTCGTAATGACTTTTGGAGGCAAATAATAGTATAAATTTTCAAGATATAGGCTGCGATTATTGCGGCGTAAATGCTTGGCCGGTTCAATCAATACTAGACTGACGTCATATCGGTCACTCCTTTCATATATCATAAGTCATATATCAAATATCGACAATTTTCAGTTGTGCATGTTTTCGGAATGCCCAGAAAATGTACTATATCCCCGCAAAGGTGGCATATTGGTGGCATATTTAACATAATATTTACCCGCTACAGGGCAGAAAGTGTTGTTTTGCATTTTGAAGAAAAGGCATTGTTTTATTATTTTTTGAAATATATGTACTTAATATTTTCAAATGGAGAAAAAACCTTTAGGTTTTACCTAAAAAGATCTGTTGCACAGTAAAAAGTTCAAAAAGTGGCTTGATATTTCTTTTTTATACATTGTATTATATTTTTAAACTTTAAAAACGATCTCCTGAAAAATCAAGTTTTTTTTAAAATTATATATGACGCTGTTGAAAGGAGTGAGCGATATACTAAATAATAAATGCATATTATTTCGCTATAAACGTAAAATTTTTGTATAAACTCATGTTATCTATTGACCTGTGTTTTTGTTGTTGTTTTTTATGGATATCTTTCGACGTGATTTTATGTTTATTCACCTTCAGGTTATGCCATGTTTAACACTCAAAAGTCAATCACGAATGCCAATAAATGTAAAAAATATAAATGTATTTACAATGAACCCTCAATTTACACGGTGGATACGTACAACGCGATATCGCGTAAAAAAGTATACTAAAATAAAAATTAATTATTTATTTATTTTTATTTCATCATTAAGACCTCCGCTATGTAATACGGTAAAATCTCATTCTTATGTCCAGCTGTGGTCCCGTGGTTAGTGTAGCGGACTCTTGAGTCAGAGTTTCTGGCTTCGAACCCAGTCTACTACAATTTGATACCAATTTTTAAAAATGAGGCTTACAGAAATAGTATGAAATTGAAGTCTTTTTGTGTAATAAAGACATAAATATTTCTTTATTGATTTGGCGTTTAATTTGTAGAACTCCATTTTAAATTATGTATTCATTTTTTAATTAAACACAGAATTTTTGAGTCTACTAAGTTGTATTTTATTAACAAAAACACATAAAAAATAATATTGTGACAATTGTTTCGCCTAGTTATGGAATAATAAAACGAATGACATTCGTTTAAAATGCCATCACTAATATAAGGCGAAAAAATTGTCACAATATATTTTTTTAATGTGTTTTTGTTAATAAAATACAACTTAGTAGAATAAAAAAATCTGTGTTTGGTTTAAAAAATAATACATAAAATAAATATTTCTCTTTGTAAAAAATATATGTAAATAATATTTTCACATAAGTCTTTTTTAAATTTTTACGCATAAAACAATGAATAAAAGTTAAAACAAACACCTATAAAATTTGGGAAAGTGTCATGAGCAACTGTTGGCGGACAGCATTCTTATGAAAGTAACGTGACCGCTTTGCGGAGATGGAATTTCCGTCTGGACCGAGATGATCATCAAATAATAATATGGAGATTTCGCGTGACACATCCGATACAAATCATAACCCTACTTTCGTTTTCGACGATGAAATATAAATTAATATCTTTTTTTGAATTACCAATTGCCAAAGTGACCCTGAAACCTAGCTACGGCTTATACTTATCATGGCCCTACCTGTGCTTCAACTTTATAACTTAATTTTATAAAACTAGGCCTAATTCCACTTCATTTTGTATCAATTTGTATTTTTTGACACAACTTTTGTCAGAATTTTCATCGCATTTTGAGCAATTTAAAAAATCATTATGGATTCACAGACAGGATCTTCTTTCGTATATAAACGATAGATGCGTCATCTTATGTTAGAGACACCTATAAATATTGATATGTCATCCGTAGGGTGAATAATCCAGTGTCTGATAGAATAAATAATAATAATAATAAATAAATAAACAAATTACAAATTGATGATAATAAGGAAGGTAAAGTAAAAAGGGAGTTTAGGGAAGGGGGTATAAATAAAAACTAAGGGATGAGGTTTGATGGACAGTTAGGATTCTAATGATAGATAGTAATGTCTCAAACGTTTCTTAAAAGTTATAAGAGAGGGTGCATTTTTTACAAGGAGAGGTAATTCATGAAATGAATTACTCCTCCTTGTAAAAAATGCACCGTCTCTAATAACGTTTGACAAACGTCTGAGACATTACTATCTATCATTAGATTCTTAACCGTCCATCAAAGCTCCTCCCTTAGTTTTTCCCTCTACCTCCTACCATAGGGTGTTTGTGCACTACACGTTTTAAAACGATGATTGGCTTGGATTGGCTTGTGCAAGCACAGAGAAGGAATTACTGAAGAATGATGTGTTATGGCGACGAATGGAAAGTGTTCTTTCTCGGGAAGAATGAAGTTATAGGCCATGATCTGAGAAGTATATTAAGTTTTCAGCAAGATATTTAGGTACGTTGAGGTATAATTATTGACAGGAAAAAAACTCCCTAACTCACAAGCTAGCACTAAGTCGTAACCACGATAATGACGGTTATGGACGGTGACGCAAGTAGGTACTGCCGACCATTCGGCTTTCTACCGGTAGTACTCGCATGCCTGACCTCAGTAGGTCACCCAGCCGAGCGCATTGCTCCCTGCGCTGCTATCGGAAGGTCAGCTCCATCCTCGATCTCTTCTCCCATATATAGAACATCGGTGTAATGTTGTCCGTAAATTGTAGCGAGGAAAACGCAACGTACATTTAAGTTTTATGCTGGATATATAGCTCACTCCTTTCAACAACGTCATATATCAAAAATCGTAAATTTTTAGTCGTGCATGTTTTCGGAATGCCTAAATGTACTATATCCCAGCAAAAGCGGCATATTTTTAACTTAATATTTACCCGCTGCAGGACAGAAAGTATTGTTTTTGCATTTTGGAGAAAAGGTATTCTTTAATTATTTTTTTTAAATATACTTACTAAATATTTTTCAAATGGAGAAAAGACATTCAGGTTTTACTTAAAAAGATCTGTTGTACAGTAAAAAGTTCAATAAGTGGCTTGATATTTATTTTTAATTCATTTTTTAAATATTTTTTTACTTTAAAAACGTTCTCCTGAGAATTTTTGAAAAATCAAGTTTTTTGATAAATGACGTTGTTGAAAGGAGTGAGCGATATGTGGAAAAAACTATGTACATACTTGTTTTTTTTTTATTACAGCAACGTACATTATTTTATTCATTATGTAAGGCACGCGGCTAACTGGAATAATAAAATCGTCAACAAATGTAAAGAGAGTAATACATAAAATCAACTGTTACTAGAAACTAAAAAAAAACACTTTACAACCTAAAAAACCTAAAAAAATTCACGCAAGATTCCTTTTTTTGTTAAATTTTTATACGAATACCCTTTATTGCATCAAACTTTAATCAGATCGCATGACAATAACAATAGTCTATGTACAAATTAATTAAAATATTAATTAGTAAAACGCCAGTCGGCCAACAAAACTGCTCTTCATTCATTTAGCACTTGGCGACTCTCTCTGCGCTGGCTTTCTCCTCGTCTGCGTCTGTTCCGCGTGTATTTCGGAGGTGTGTTACATGCTGATTGTCCATATAGCACTAATAAATATTCACGTTTCTCTAGGATTGAGGCTGTTATTAGGAAAAAATTCCATTTGTGTGCTTTTGAATCACGGATCCACCAAATTCTGGTAAAAATTTACTCCATTTCATTAATTAATTCATTCATATGTGCATAGAGTCGTCAAACTGCCTCCCAACTCTGTCGACTGTCAAATTCCTTAGAATCTCCCAAGTCAGGTCCGCGTCCCGAAATTCAGTTAAATGTTTCGCTTAATGAGTTAGATTCTGGAACGAATTATGCTCGTTATGAGAGGTTCCACTGTATATTTTTTAGTTCCATTTATACCGGTTGCGAAATACCCTCGCGGACCATTCGACTAACATATACATATATATTTTATTTTATTTATTTATTTCTTTAGTTAGCTTTTATTACATTTAATACTATTATTTACACTTAATTTACATCATATACTTATATATTTACATCTTCTTACAGTAAACAAAACATTTATTTTTAAATTCTTTCAGACTCTTTTCATTCTTCATACATTCAGGCATCTCATCGTACATTTTCAAACCCTTATACATTAAACAATTTTGCTACTCGTTTTTTTTTATATGGCATTTATCCTGGCATTTATGAAATAAGACCATTCAAAAATGGTCTTATTTTATCCTTATTTCTTGTACTGTATTCATGAATTTTTTTGTTTAAAACTATTTTATCCTTAAAATATTTGGCTAATTTATCGTTAGTACATATTCGCGATTTCGCACTTGGTCTCTGATTCATGTTTACTGATTTCATTATTCATCGATACTAGATTCCAGATTCCGTGAGACACCTGCTGTCTGATGTAATCTCGGTAAAGAACACACATATTAACGGTAAAAATATGAGAAAAATACCGGTTTCGGGTTCCATGCTAACATCACATGTCGCTCACTCCTTTCAACAGCGTCATATATCATAAAAACTTGATTTTTCAGGAGAACGTTTTTAAAGTTTATAAATATTAACTAACTAACCATCACGCCGCTTCCCCGCAGGGGTAGGCAGAGAGAATCGAACGCCACACCACTCTGTCTTTGCAAACATTCTTTGCCTCTTCTACATTCATGCATCTCCTCATACATACCCGACGATTATTACGACTCCTGACCCGGCCGCTTTCAAGTATTTGACATACCTGATTGTGCCAAGTTTTCCTCGGTCGTCCTCTGCTTCTTTTTCCAACTACATTCGCTCCATAAATTTGTTTATAAATATAATACAATATAATAAAAATCAATATCAAGCCATTTATTGAACTTTTTACTGTCCAACAGATCTTTTTAGGTAAAACCTGAATGTTTTTTCTCCATTTTAAAAATATTTAGTAGGTATATTAAAAAAAATAATAATTAAACAATACTTTTCTTCAAAATGCAAAACAACACTTTCTGCCCAGTAGCGGGTAAATATTAAGTTAAAAATATGCCTCTTTTGCTGGGATACAGTACATTTTCCGGGCTTTCCGAAAATATGCACAACTGAAAATTGACGATTTTTGATATATGACGTTGTTGAAAGGAGTGGGCGATGCGTCTCTTCTAAGTTATTGTGTTATTGTATTATATTATAGTGTCATGCTTATTTTTATATTATTCTTGAATCACGTTTGACGACTGACCTATCATTTTTCATGTGTCGTGTGATGCCTGTCAATTTTCGACGTATTGAGATTGTGAAATTATATTTTTCATTAGATGTAACCGGCCGCGTGTTGCTGTGGCTCATTCTGGTGAGACGGTAAAGAGAGGAAACAGAAACCACACATTTCTAATTGCGTAACACTTGTATAATTTAACAATGCTTTTGAAAGCAATGGAGGTTTTGAAATCAACGAAGCAACGTTGCAATCGAAAATATTCAGTATGGTTAAGTGATAACAGGTGTTAAGAAGCTGCTTTTACTTTCAACAGATGGCGCTGCCATTAGGGTAAAAAAATATAAACAAAAACATTTTTCACCTGTTTTAATTTTTTTTTTCTTACCTTATCCGCGCCCTATAGTGCATAGGGCACAAGATTGTCTTGACACAGTGTTATCTTGATCGTTTCTTATACGAAAAACCGTTCAACCATGAATACGATTTAAAGAAGGATTATAAATTGACTTTAAAATATGAATTCTTCAATCTTACATGTATTTATTGAGTTTTTTTGTAATATATTTTTTTGTCACACTGTAGTGTTTAAAATAATCCTATCTTTAAAATAGGATATGCGTATACATGATTAAAAGCCACAGTTCAAATGTTAGATGAACTTAGGGGTCACGTTGGTATATTTGTAAAGGGAGGAAGATTTCGTTCGAAATATTAAAATACAAACACAATATCTTGCCTACGCATATTGTGTCACGTTCGTATTGTTTGTTTTTAAATATGTCAACATCTAATAGAAAAAATATAGATATAGCTTGAATGGATAAATATCACGATGTGTGATTATTAGCTAATAAATAAAAATAAAAATCACAAGACTATCGTTGACATTCTTATTGAAATATGTAGAGAAATAAGGGAGATATTAAGGTTTAAACTTTAGATATTTTTATAAAACGAAAAACGTGCGTTCGCATACGTCATCAAATTTCCGTCATCGAGCGTTTTATGACGTCATATGGTTTATTGTCCAGGGTTTATAGAGCTGTAATTGTAGTAGTGTGGATTGTTTGTTTGCCACTACACTACCATTTGTGTTATACAAATATGAGGGTGGACATCAACAATTAGAGCCGCCAATAATTTAGCAATGTTACCAATATATAAATAACTCCATCGTTTCTGTGACGTCATTCATCGCCAACTTACGAAAATAACGTTTTTTTTAAAGCGAATTTTCCAAAAGCGAATGATGAATGAAAATATTAATTATATCGGCTGTTATTAATACAAAATGAGTCTAATACAATCCTTTATAGGTTGAATATGTTTAATTAGATATTCCTCCCGTCTGACTTGGGACACCATTTAAACAAGTGGTCGGCAAACTTATTAGCTAGAGCCAAATATGCACGAAAAAATCCTTGAGTGCCAAATATGTTTGCAATTCTAGTACAACTCAATTATAATTTTAGAAATTTATTAAATTACGGGAACACTCAATACAACTTTGTTTTATGGATGAATTTTAAATCAAACACAGATTTTTTGAGTCTACTAAGTTGTATTTTACTAACAAAAACACATAAAAAATTTATATTGTGACAATTGTTTCGCCTTGTTAAGGCATTATCAAACGAACGTCTTGATATGCCCTTGAATGGCATTCGTTTGATAATGCCCTAACAAGGCGAAACAATTGTCACACTATACATTTTGTATGTGTTTTTGTTAATAAAATACAACTGAGTAATGTCTTGATATGTCTTGATATGCCCTTGAATGGCATTCGTTTGATAATGCCCTAATAAGGCGAAACAATTGTCACACTATACATTTTGTATGTGTTTTTGTTAATAAAATACAACTAAGTAGACTCAAAAAATCTTTGTTTGATTTAAAATTAATACATAAATTAAAATGGAGTTCTACAAATTAAACGCCAGATCAATAAATAAAAACTTTATTTCATAAATAAAAAAAATCTTTTGAAAGTAAGTTATCCATAAGAACACTGCGAATAATGTCCTTGCATCTCCTCTGAAGGATTGACTAAGTAAGGTTTGTAAGTCGTTATTTAACCATCGTTTTAAAACGCTAACTGAAGTACCGGACGGTATAATTCCGTGTAGTGCACAAACGCCCTAAGGGCGCTTGTCCACTACCCGGAATCCCGTGTAATTTTACCGTCCGGCACGTCAGTTAGCGTTTTAAAACGATGATTGGATTGGCTTGTGCTTTTGTCCATCTTTCTTCGGATCGGTGCGTGAATACGTTGCGCGTAAATTAGATCACGCTAAACTGTCGTAGTCGCTTTCATTTTTCAAAACCGGACTGCCGGACGGTAAAATTCCATGTAGTGCACAAGCGGCTTAACGAGAATCATGGGTGTATTTTTCGAATGTAAAAATGTTGACGATGTAGATAGCATTTTTGGAATAAAGTTTTTTTTTGCGTTGTGGCCCTTTGGCATTTAACCAGCGATATTTATGTGTGTTATTAATAAACAAACATATCGCTCACTCCTTTCAAGAACGTCATAGATCAAAAAAGTTGATTTTTCAGGAGAACGTTTTTAAAGTTTAAAAATATAATACAATGTATTAAAAATAAATATCAAGCCACTTATTGAACTTTTTACTGTGCAACAGATCTTTTAAGGTAAAACCTGAAGGCTTTTTCTCCATTTGAAAAATATTTAGTATATTTAAAAAAATAATTAAACAATACCATTTCTTCAAAATGCAAAAACAACACTTTCTGCCCTGTAGCGGGTAAATTTTAAGTTAAAAATATGCCGCTTTTGCTGGGATATAGTACATTTTCTGGGCGTCAACTGAAAATTGACGATTTTTGATTTCTGACGTTCTTGAAAGCAATTTTTGAAGTACCTACCTACTTGTTTATTTCCTGACCCATAGCTTCATTTCCCAGATAACGTTCTTGCGTACATTATTAGGTGTCGTAACTAGCCCGTCTGCAATATTATTATCCATTTCTGAAGTGCATTTATTTATATCTCCAGTACTTGTTTGTGGCTAATTTCTGTTCGCAGTGTCATTGGCACTAGTTCCGTTAGAGAAAATAATTAATCGCGTAATTCGTCGAGCTAATTTGGTTTATACAAGTCAAATAAGATGTATCGCGTAAATTCGAGTAGTAAAAAAACAAACATGGCGGATACGGATTTTGAATATAATTAGACATAGATTCTTTAAAATTAAACTATAAAAGAGCACAATGGACAATGGAAATGGGTACATCTGAAATACATCGTACCATCTTTCAAAATTTAAAGCTAAATTGTTCGAAATCTTATAAACCTAAAAAAGTAATTCTATTCCCTGTCCTTTCCTTTTCTTCTTTTCCTATCACTGCCATCTCCTTTTCTCTTTATCCAATCCTTGTCTCATGTCTCTTCCTTTATATAGACCTCTCTTATGTATAGTTGTGAAGAACTATAATTGGTAGTCATGATTTTATTTTTTGTATTCTGTATGTATCATATATTGTAACTGTTGTTCTTCCTTCCAATAAAAAAAAAAAAAATAAATATCGTGTAGTATTTGATTGCAAAAACAAATTTCTTTCATTACATATCGTAGTCATACAGGAGAAAGTGACCAAGTGCATTGTTTAACAAAAACGTGATCATTGACTATTTGCTATCTTACTAGTTTAATATTGCCCTGAAAAAATCCCAAAGGATTTTAAACTTTCAAGTATAATATATTGAATTAGTAAAAATGACTAACTGCATTGATGTTTATTTTCTTGCCAAGCAAAAGTGACTTAAATGGCCCTCCTGAACATTTTACGTTTTGGTAGTTGGTCACTTTCTCCTGTACGACTGCGATATATGTAATTTTATAAAAGGTGTGTTGAGATTATTATGGCATGTGAATGAGTATATAATGAATGAGTGAAGAAACAACCATAAAACAAATGTATCAGGCGAATGTAGTTGGAAATGCAGAGGAAGACCGAGGAATTCTTGGCATTCTCAAATATTTCAAAAGCTTGAAAGTGGTCGTCAGGAATCGGAATAATCGGCTGGAATGTATAAGGAGATGCATGAATGTGGAAGAGGCGAAGATTGTTTGCAAAGACAGATTGATGTGGTGTTATATTATCACTGCCTGCCCCTGCGAGGAAGCGGCGGTAATGGTTATTTAGTTAGTTAGTCTAATTATTCAGTACTCTTCATGAAGAAAAAAAAAATTATGGGCATTTACGACCGTCATAGGCTGGTTTAAGCGATCACTTTACACACGTGTAACATTCACCAATTCTACCCAAGATTGACAACCACATTACGAAAAGGACATTTTCTGGCGTTTCTCATGTATGTGATTATAATCCAGCATTCGGACCTTACATACAAATGAAAGAGTTTCTGCTTAATAAAAAAACCTCCATCTAGTGAAATTCTATCGATTCGAGCACAATGTTTCGAAATTGGATCATATATATAGAACTTCCAAGAATTTGAATAGTGTGGTTGTCAATCATGGGTAGAATTGGTAAATGTTACAAGTGTGTAAAGTGATCACTTCATATTCTCAATACAGTATTATTAATATTTAAAGCATTTACTTTGTGGTTAGTCATTTTTACCTAATTTTTTTTTACAAAAATGTTAATAATATTAGTATATAACCACTCACCGAGATTTTTATGTCTACCGGTTTCGAAACGCACCCGTCTCTTCGTCAGGACAATCACTACTACAGCATGCAAACAATACCACCCTTCGCTGATCACTTAACCCCGTAAATGCCCAGACTTCCATATTCTTCTTCATCTATTTTGATATGTCAAATAATGATATGAATAATGACTCCTATAATTGGAGATAATCCAGATTTGTGAACAAGGACATAGTTTCATGTAATTGTTAAGAGAGAAATTCTTGTCGAGAGTCTTATTTATTATAATTATTATTATTTTTATTACTCTTATTTATTATTATTATTATTATTATTACTCTTATTTATTATTATTAATATTATTATTATTACCCTTAAATATTCGTTGACAAATGAGTAAATTGTATGATGTTGCCGTTGCAGTACCTGTCGCGGCTCGGCCTGCCGCGCCACACGGACAAGTTCATCGCTGGCGCGGGCGCCGGCGTCACGGCCGTGGCGCTCACCTACCCGCTGGACACCATCCGCGCGCGCCTCGCCTTCCAGGTGCTGGGCGACACGCGCTACACCGGCATCACGCACGCCGCCGTCACCATCTTCAAGACGGTAACCAGTCACCCGACCCGCCCTCGCCTGACCAACCTAACCTAACCTAGCGAACCGTCACACTAACATCTAGCCTAACCTAACCTTACCAATACAACCTCTTCTTCTGTGTTTGTCAAGCCAGGTCCCCTGAACGTCGACTATCACTTGAGAGTAATTGTCCTTGTCTTGGGCAGCTCTAAACAGAGCCTCGACAGTCCTGATCCCCGTCCATCTCGTGTATTCGGAGCCAGGAGATCTGTCTTCTGCCCACACCTCGTCGTCCCTCTATTTTGCCTTTCATGATTAGGTGCAATAGCTCATACTTCTCTCCTCTGAGCACTTCCCCCAGATAGGATATCTTCCGGACCTTGATATAAGTACACAACCTCTTGCTAAATCTATTGACCAAACGTTACCTAGCCAAATTATACTTGACGCAACCTAATCTCTCCTTACCAACCAATCCTACTACTTAGTAGGCTAGTAAACTATGATTTAACCTGTCCGAGAGTATGGACGTAAATTAACGTCAGTGAAAATTTTCCTTAAAGGAGTATCGACGTTAATGAACGTCGAAGTCCGTCTGTCAGTTAGTATGATGTTACTTGTATAGCAAATGACATCTGTGGATATTTGTGTGTAATTTTGTCATAAATGAAATCTATTTCGAATAGGTGTTTTTTTATTAAATTATTTTAACATAATTTCTATCTTCATAATACATCGATTTAATGAAAAAAAAAATTAATGTAAAAAGAACCCACTCCCCAGAGAAAGTCGGACATCAATTTTTGTACTCCCGGAAAGGTTAACAGAAAATATCTGCTGGGATTGATTGGCTGGCTTGTATATTATTATTCTTCTTTTCCGTCTTAGTCCTCATTACTGAGGGTTGTGACCCTTGTGGAAGCAATGACTCTTCTCCAGTTATCCCTTGACTGCGCTGCACGTAGCGCTCCAACCACCGAGGTGCCTGCCGCTGTCTTAACTTGATCGGTCCATTGTGTGGGGATCTTCCTCTCCCTCCAGGCTACCAATCACAACCAGATATTCCAGGCCCTCCTCATTGCTACACGCAATGTTTGTAAAGAACTGAATAATCTGTTGTATACAGACACTGGCCAGAGTCTAGATATCCAAGTGTAACTCCTGACGAATGGACTCCTTGGTGTGTCTAGCTGTCAATGGCGTTCGGAGCATGCGCCTCTAATACCACATACCCCCCGATTATTCAAACTATTCTTATTAATATTAATGCTGAATCAATAAATGAAAAATAAGTAATTATCTTCTTATTAATATATCCTCTTATGTATAATGATGATGATTTTTCTATTATGCTGAGTCATTTATGCACATTGCAGGAAGGCGGAATACGGGCTCTGTATCGCGGTTTCGTCCCGACACTGATGGGGATGGTTCCATATGCCGGACTTTCATTCTACTGCTTTGAGCACCTCAAGTATATCTGCATGAAGTACATCCCGCAGTACGCTTGCACCAAGCTTGATAGGAATACAGGTAAATAATAATGAGACCCTCTTACGAGTTACCTCTTCACGTGTTATATTTTCCCGATACTTTTTATTTATTTAACTCCAATTGTTCCGCTACAACTGTGTGGAAGGGAGACAGCAATAATGAACTAATTTCCAATTATTTACACCACAATTTGCGCAGTCCATCTGTGAACATGCTACTGACTGCAACGTGTCATTTGTTGCAAGGTCTCTTCTCCTTCTTCTTTATCTTGTTGTAGGCCTTGTGGCCTGTTTTTAAGAGGGATTAGCTTCCTGCGATGTCGATTCCCAGCTATCGACTTGTCTCTTTGGTGGTCTGCCCGGTAGTCGTCTACCATGGGGTCGGCCGTACAGTACAATGTGGGGGAGTCTGGATGGTTCCATTCTCCTCACAAGCGCATACCATTGTCTCCTTCGTTGCCTTCCCGACCTAACGACATCTTCGACGTCGCATATTTCCCTGATCCTGGCGTTTCTTATTATATCTCGAAGACTCTTGCCTGATATGCTTCTTAGAGTCTTCATTTCTGACACTCTAAGCGCAATTTTTGTGGCAACGATGTCCGCTCTACTTTTGATTCCATGCGTCATGATGGGTCGGACACAAGCTTATTATTATTAAATACAATATTTCTATGAATACCATTGGGGTCTTTCAAATAATGAAAATTTTGGAGTATGTCTAATTTTTAGATACCTGGGTGAAGAAAAAAATGGCACCTGTGTGCTTTTGAATCGCAGATACACCAAATTGTAGTAAAAATTCACTGCATTTCGTTCATTCATTCATTCATCAATATCTGCTCCCTATTTGGATCATATGGAGTCCACAAACTGCCTCCAGGCTCTTCTGTTGGCCGCCAGCTTCCTTGCGTCCTCCTAAGTCAGGTCTGCGTCCTGAAGTTCAGACGAGAACTGCTGATGCATCGTCAGCAGTGAACGTCCTAGGCGGCGGGAACCTGATGCCTTGTAAAAGCGTTTTATGGCGGCTCTTGGGAGGCATGCGGAGTATATGACGTAGCCAACTGAATCGCCTTTTCTTGGTGACAGTTGTGACCATGGGTTACTCGACTAATTATTGGCTTCAACAGCTAGTTGGCCGTTTCTATGTATCAGTGATCTTACAAGTGATAGATATCACCACAAACTGACTGCCGAATCAATTAACCCATTGCAACACTAGTTAGCGAATCGCCGGCCAAGGTCAATTTGTCACTGACTTACAAAGCCAGCGATTCGCCGGTTTGTCTTTGATGTGATTTTTTTTAATATTAAAACTGAATGACAAAACTTTCACAACTCTGAACTGAGCAAACTCTTCCAAAACTACCTGGAGATAAGCCATAATGATGTAGCTAACCAACAAACAAAAATATAATATGTATATGGTTTTATGTTTTACCATTTTTATTTTGTGTGTAATTTAGTTTTTATGTTATTGTAATGAAAAAATGTGTCAAATTTAAATAGTGTGTTGTATTAACAAACTATGTCATCTTTATTAGTGGCGCAATAGGTTAATGAAATTTTAAACAAATCGTCTGCGACTAACCCACAGCACGTTGTCATTTGCATTCGACAACACCTCTGGTTAACTTTTGCTTAGTTTTTCACTAATCACATTCCAGGCGGTCTCGTTCTCGCGATCCCGGCGAAATTGTTATGCGGCGGCCTTGCCGGTGCAGTAGCGCAGTCCGTGTCCTATCCCCTGGACGTGACGCGGCGGCGCATGCAGCTCGCCCTCATGAGCCCACACACGGAGAAGTTTGGGTAAGTCGCCGTGCCGCTACCTACCGAGTGTGCGTGTGTGTGTCGAGCCTCACTAAGTTAGGATCCCATAACTGTAGGATTTGAAATTCAGTTTAATTAACATCGCAGTAAACAAAAAACTTAATACAGTATGCTCCCAATTGTCTGGAGTCGCTTTTTAATTGAATTAAATAAATATACTTTGCAAGATGCTAACATAAACTGTACTTTTTTGTATATTAAAAGCATTGTTAACTTTGTGGTATGGTAAAATATAACACTCTCTTTATCATTCATCGTTCACATTGTGTAATATCACTTCAAACAAGTCGTGTTTTAGGTGGTATGTATTACACAAAATGAATGATCAATTATAAGGAGAGTGTTTATAAACTGTAGTCATATTTTCACGAGTTGTTTGATTTTCTAACTGTTTTTTCAATATTTTCCTAACTGTTTAATTTTTTCATATGCTATTACTTGATATTTTAAGTATTATCTTTATTATCTAAGCTTTTATTTTTGTAGGCAATTTTTAAGTAGAAATTTATGCAAAATATAAGGAAATATTTCAATGTCACCTTATAGTCCTCACCGGCATAATATCCTGATCAAAGGGCATTCCGGCGTGTTCACATAGTTACTATTGATTGGTTTGTTCAGTGAACTTCCACACAACAGATTTTTATGCTTAGATCTTACCACACACTGATCATTCAATCTTTTTTTGCAACAGTATTTTAGAAAAAAAATAGTTTTACATAATGTATTTACGTATTAATCTTTTTTTTTAGATTACTACATTACAAGAAAAAGTTGTATAATCCACCAAGTATTTTTTTAAAAATCAGTTTGATTAATGTACTGAACTGTAGTTGTAGTTGAATATTCAATGATCCAAGTCTTCAATTTATTTTATTTTATTTTATAACAATCTATGTCTGGAATAATCAGTGAACTGAACGATTGTGTCTAAAAATCTGTGTACAAAACGGGTCTGTGGAAAAATTATAGTACTGTTAAAGTTGCAATGTCCGCCTCCGTAGTGTAATGGTCAGCATGCTCGCCTACCGTTCCGGAGGTCCCGGGTTCGATTCCCAGGGGGGTTTAATAAATGTAAGTGATTTTTTCACTCTAATATTTATTCAATATTACACTGGACTGGTACCTGAAGTGGAGGGCTGATCACCTTTCCTTCATGTGTAATCGACCGAGATAACACTGCGTTTATATGAAGCAGTGCCCTATGCACCATTGAGGTGCGGTAAGGGATTTATTATATATTACTGTTAAAGTTAAATCCATTCAACATTTTTTTAAATAAACCTAAAAATGTACATTTTTAGTTGTGCAAGCTTATATTTTATGCTATTGTTCATAAGCATTGCAAACATCTAGTACAGTAAGACCCTAATAAATTGGTGCAGTTATCTCAATACGGAAATACTTATGTTTCAACATTCAATGTAATTACAGTGAAACCTCTATCTATCGTTCCTCGAATAATCGTTTTCCCGGATGTGTCGTTTATTTCTTCTATCCCGACTTAATTTCATACTAAACTAAATCGCATCGATCGTTTCTCTATCACCATTTACCGCATTTATCCTTCGAATCAAGCTGCATATTTGATACATTTTGTCTGTTTTTTTTACATTATTTCCAATTTTCTTACATTCAACGGCAACGTATGGGATAGAAACTATCGAAAGCTTGTGTAACCGAGAGCCGAAGAGGTCGATATTGATGAAACGGAGCCGCTGCCTGTACCTGCATTTCCGGAAGCGTGCACACTCTTTGAAAGAAAACTTTCTACAACGCACTATCAATAACCAATGCTGAAAAAAATACTATTTGCATAGCCGAAATATACTATTGACTTACGAAACTAAAACAGTTAAAAAACAAAAGTATTTTTTTTAAATTCTATTCTGGTTTTTTTTTTTAAATAAATACATTTGCATCTGAAACATATATTCTTTTTAGAATTTTAGCCTACGAATGGTTATGCAGATTGGGAGGACGGTATCTTTACTCGGTCGTATCTATTTGCGTATTGACCTCTTAATCCCGCATTTATTGTTTTCCCGCATTCATAGTTTATTTTAATAGGTCCCTTTAAAAAGGATAGATTGAGGTTTCACTGTATATCAAAATGCCGCTAGAGAGCATAAAAGTATCAGCAACACAATTGTGCACAGTTTGAGGAAATACCAAAACCATATCCCAACACTAATAAATAATAATAATAATAACCCTTATCCGCACCCCAATGGTGCATAGGGCACTGTGTCTTATAAACGCAGTGTTATCATGATCGTTTTACTTATGAAGGAAAGGTGATCAGCCCTCCGCTTCAGGTACCAGTCCAGGGTAATATTGAATAAATATTATAGTGAAAATATCACTTATATTTATTTTTACCCCCCTTGGGAATCGAACCCGGGACCTCCAGAACGGTAGCCGAGCGTGCTGACCATTACACTACGGAGGCGGACATATCCCAACACTACCATATAATAATGAAACACCGTTACGCCGGGTCTTACTGTATTTAAACTCTTATTAAATCCATCTCTTATTATCTTATGTACATAAATTTAAATCAATAAAATTAGTTTATTGTTCTCTTCATTTAGCTTTTTTTCTGTAAATAATTTTTCTGTGATTTAAAATTGTTACTAATATATAGTTTCTGTTTGAACTGACTCTGGTGTTGGGAGGGTATTATTTCAATGAATTTCTTTTGTTTTCATGTCTACTTCTGGTATCCTACTTTGTATTCCCACTTACAGAAGGTTGGTATAATATTGTACATAAATCCGAATCATATCTCAACCATTCAAATCATGAACATACTATTATTCATATTTTAAGCATCAACTTTGTGATCAGTCATTTTTACAAAATGTTAGTAATGTTAGTATATATCCACTCGCTGAGATTTTAGTCTGGTGGTTTCGAGACGTATCCATCTCTTTCACAGGACAATCGCTACACCAGCATGCAAACAATACTTATACGTTGGGTAATATATCCAAAATTAAACACGGTTATTGGATTGAATTCTACTTTTAATTACATATATAATATGTGACGTGTTTCGTCTTGTTAAGACATATGTCTAATTAAGTTGAAACGCGTCACATATTACCATATATCGCTCACTCCTTTCAACAACATCATAAATCAAAAACTTGATTTTTCAGGAGATCGTTATCGTATATAATAAAATGTACTAAAAATAAATATCAAGCCTCTTATTGAACTTTTTATTGTGCAACAGATCTTTTTAGGTAAAACCTGAATGTTTTTTCTCCATTTGAAATATATTTAGCATATTTAAAAAAATAATTAAACAATACCTTTTCTTCAAAATGCAAAAAAAACTCTCTGCCCTGTAGCGGGTAAATATTAAGTTAAAAATATGCCGCTTTAGCTGGGATATAGTACATTTTATGGGCATTCCGAAAACATGCAAAACTGAAAATTGACGATTTTTCATATATGACGTTGTTGAAAGGAGTACCAACACAGTAAACAGCTACCATGCACTTTATTATATTAATGACTCATCAAACCCTAAAGATTCAGAGTTTGGATTCATATGGAAAATGTTGTGTTTTAGATTTTTTTGTGGATTACCAATATATAATTTACCGTGCACTTCATACATTAAGAGAGAATTACGTGAAAGATTTAATTAAAAAAATTTAATTAAAGTAGAAATAATAGTATGTTTTCATTACTTCATTATAAATATGGCTTCAATTAACATGCTTTTGTTTTAATTTATTGCAATGCATTCAGCCTCAGTTTTAGACTATCAAATAAATGTTTTAATTAATTGGTTTGGCAGTCACTTTGTGGTAATATATTTTTATCCATTTTTTAATTAAATATGACTAAGTAAACACCATTACTTCTTACAATCTGTTGTGACACAGATGCTGAATGCATCGAAACACGTGTCACAACAGATTTTAAGAAGTAGTGATATTTACCAAGTGAAATTTAAATTAAATTTGATGTTTCATCTCTAAATGTAATAATCTCCAAAGATAATTTTTTTCCCCAATGAAAAGTAATTTTTCAAATATGGGAATTATCGGGGATATTTTTACATTATGGACAATAAACAGTGTTTTTTATTAAATTTATATCCTACTTCCTACAATTTTGTGTGGTTTTAATTGTTATTAAACATTGTTACCTCAGGAACGACAAGGGTTCAACCTTACCTTTTATCTTTCTGAAGGCTCATTGTTCCGAGATAGTGACATATTTATAACCCTCTTTGGATTTTTTCAATCTCTATTATATCTTGCAGCATCTAGATCAACCTTAATAATAATAATAATAAAACCCTTATCCGCACCCCAATGGTGCATAGGGCACTGTGTCTTATAAACGCAGTGTTATCATGATCGTTTTACTTATGAAGGAAAGGTGATCAGCCCTCCGCTTCAGGTACCAGTCCATGGTAATATTGAATAAATATTACAGTGAAAAAATCACTTTTATTTATTTTTACCCCCCTTGGGAATCGAACCCGGGACCTCCAGAACGGTAGTCGAGCGTGCTGACCATTACACTACGGAGGCGGACAACCCTAGATCAACCTTACCATAAACTAAATCTATTAACTCCTATAATGTCCTCTATAATCTTTTTCATATTAATCTTTTTCTTCATAACCTATTCTTTGTTTATTGCTTTTATTCTTTGTTTCAAATTGTTTGAAAATGGTTTTCTTTGGTTTTTGTTTTGTTTTATGTATGTATGTATGTATTCGGTCATTCTATAAACAATGTATTTTTTTGTGGTATTTCTAAATTAATTAAATGATTTTATATTTGGTTTTAATGCAAATTTTGTTTTCCATTCTTAGTTAATGTTTTCTTCCCATAGTAATTTTAATTTGCCAATCTCCCGTAGTAGGAACTTTTCCAATTTTAAGTTGAAGAAGACATCAGGCTCCCTCGAGCTGTTGTTACGTTGGAATTAACTTATCTCCAATGTGTTGTTGTCTTACAAGATTTCTAAGATAAAATAATCAGATAATGTGTGAGGAACTTATTGACTCTGTTTGACAACATTGTCATTCTTTTGCTTGTACTAGAAATATTTACATATTTTACTACGGTAAAACTAGAATATTATAATGATTGCCCAAAATGTTAAATTCAATTCAATGTGAATAAAAAAAACACATTAGTTATGGAATGATTACTTACTTGCCTCAACACATTTTAAACCCCTTTATTTAAACTGGGCTTTAAATTGACATTTTTCATCAAAAGTGTTGTTTATTAATTCAAAAATATGGAGTTGTCCAAACTTTATGCCAAGAAAGGTTTGCTTGAAACCCAAAATACTATTGATTTGTAGAGTAACACTGATTAAGTACAGATACAGGTGTCCTACAATGCAGTTTTCAGATGTTTGCGCCAAACTTCATATAACATGGTCTGTGAAACTTTGAATAGTTCCCATCACGCGTTTGACACGCAGTTTATGCAGCTCATAGTGCTCTAGACCAAGTTTTGTCATTCTAATAAATTTTCTCTTAAAATTTTACTTATTATTTATACTGACATCTGTAGAAATAGTCTTGGAGAGTCTTGGCGGCCACTGTAATCGGATAAAGTATATCTGCTTTTACTCATGACGTGTTTACGCAATCCTAGAATGTTTATTTTGGAATAATATATAGATGTCATATTCTTTAAAGCTTAACACGTTCAATGCGTATAAAATAATGTAAAAATTCATGAATTTTTTAAAACCTTTAACCTTGTTTGAAATCAAATTCTATGTTCCATTTAAACATCGTAAATATGTGTATTCCTTCGTGTTTTCAAAACACGTAAAACCGGTTACGAATCCTTATTTTTATGCAACATGACTTCCGTCAATGCGTGCCTGCAATATTTGTGGACACGGGAGCCGTGGTTGAAGCATAAAGTATGTGAAGTAAAAAATTTACTGTCAAAATACTTCATAACCTATTTACATATATGTTATTGTAATAAAAAATCAATTGTTATCAAGAAAATTAATGTAAATTATTATAATCTTTTTTTTATTATAACCCTTATCCGAACCTAATGGTGCATAGGGCACTGCATCAAATTGACGCAGTGTTATCTTGATCATTACTTACATGAAGGCAAGGTGATCACTCTTGCGCTTCAGGAACCAGTCCAGGGTAATATTAAATTAATATTACAGTGTTAAATCACTAATATTTATTTTCACCCCCCCCTGGGAATCGAACCCGGGACCTCCAGCACGGTAGCTAAACACGCTGACCATTACACCACGGAGGCGGACAAAAATAATTAGTAAAAAATGTCATAACTGCATTGCGTCTTGTAAATGTCATGACTGATTTAAAACACGGTGATCGGATTAGTAAAAATTAAGTTACTTGCATAATATTTTATTTGAATAAGCTTTCTGAACCTGACATCTCCTTTTGGGCTCTAGGTTTGGGTCTAGTCTGGTATTTTCTAGAGCATATCTACCGTATTAGAAGGGGGATATCTGTATAATTTGTATAAGCTCCTTTCTTGGTTTTAAGGTGATCGGTTACGCTCCATACTAATTTGTGTTGTTTAGCATAATGTGACAATTGTTTTGCAATATTTTCAGCATGGGAATGGTACAGACATTGAGTTTAATCTATAAGGAAAACGGAGTGGTTCAAGGACTCTACAGGGGAATGAGCATCAACTATCTCCGCGCTATTCCGATGGTAGCTGTCTCCTTCTCAACCTACGAGCTGATGAAGCAAACCCTGGAGTTGGATACCGGCATGAAGATATAAACTTTATTCGCTTTAAAATGAGATAGGTACATATATTACTCTAGCAATGAAGAGTTCTGGTAAAATGTATTCATTAAGATTCAGGCAGGGTATGTTGTGTAATGTTAAATTTCTTTTGTTTTTTTTTTATTCTGCGTTACCTTGTATCTGACATTTTAAAAATAATTACTACTTATTTTATGGGATATAATATCGCTCACTCCTTTCAAGAACGTCATAAATCAAAAATCATCATTTTTCAGTTGTGCATGTTTTCGGAATGCCCAGAAAATGTACTATATCCCAGCAAAAGAGGCATATTTTTTACTTAATATTTACCCGCTACAGGGCAGAAAATGTTGTTTTTGCATTTTGAAGAAAAGGTATTGTTTAATTATTTATTTAAATATATTAAATATTTTTCAAATGGAGAAAAAACCTTCAGGTTTTACCTAAAAAGATGTGTTGCACAGTAAAAAGTTCAATAAGTGGCTTGATATTTATTTTTAATACACTGTGTTATAGTTTTAAACTTTAAAAACGTTCTCCTGAAAAATCACATTTTTTGATTAATGACGTTCTTGAAAGGAGTGAGCGATATGTGTACCGTCATGAATGCTTTTGAGTGAATGCTTGGTAAATAATGAAAACGAAATATGCACATTAACAAATTTTATATTCAATATCTAATGGGAGATTTTGAAGGGAAATTTGGACAAAATTTACTAGGCAAATGTAATAGAAATACATGTATAACTGAAAATGGCATCAAAGTCAAAATTTCAAATCAACTTTAACTTGTTTTTGTGATTTAGGAGCCGATGTCTGTAAGTGCAGTATAATTTGCATCTGTTAGAGGCCTCAGCTAAATGGTTTGAGGTTATGTTTCTGTAGCTGAACACTATCAACTACACAGAATATCCAATTTAATGATAAATTATTATCTATGGAATTTATAGTCTCTCATTTCTGTTATGTATTTACAAGCTTAAAGTGTGTGAGTAACTCTTTACATTTGTGCAATGCTTGCAATTTAGGAATGTGAGTGTCCAATGATTTCTGTCTTCATTTTTGTGTTTATAACTTTTAGAATAATCTATTAAAAATACAATGTGTTCTTGCAATTTCTCCCGTATTATATGGATTTCAAAAGCATTACATGCGCATTTTATCTGTCTGAATATGTATGTAATTTTAAATCTTTACATACCATTAAACTGAAGAATTTGTTTTACCTGATTAAAATATTATTTTATTTTAAGTATATTGTTGGTGTTAGTTTTTGGTTCTTTATTTTTAGGTCAGTATTTTATTATAAGAATCTATATAAAAGTAGACTTTAGCAAACATGATTTCCTGTTGTCAATATTTTTATTCAGTAATTATCAAGCAAAATATTTTTCTTGTTTTCAATATTTTTATTCAGTAATTATCAAACAAAATATTTTTCATTACCTCTATCAATTCTGTCTTGTTTTTTGTTTTTGTTTTTCTAGTTACCGTATAGTTTAATACATAGTAAGAGGATACTATTTTGTAAATAATATAAATTATAAATTTTTATATTTTAATAAAGAATCTCTCAATGTTTATTGAGTGACACGGTGGATGAAGTGATTAGCTCTCTCGTTGAATAAATTGACAGATTTTTTTTTTATTATTTAAATTATTGCATTCCAGAATTTAATAATAGTTTTAGTATTATAAACATAAGTCTTATTTCGTTTGTTACTTTTATATGAATAGTATTGAAGAGTTATTCATATATAATGATTCAGATATCGCTCACTCCTTTCAAGAACGTCATAAATCAAAAATCGTCAATTTTCAGTTGTGCATGTTTTCGGAATGCCCGGAAAATGTACTATATCCCAGCAAAAGCGGCATATTTTTAACTTAATATTTACCCGCTACAGGGCAGAAAGTGTTGTTTTTGCGTTTTGAAGAAAAGGTATTGTTTAATTATTTTTTTAAATATACTTAATGTTTTTCAAATGGAGAAAAACCTTCAGGTTTTTCTCCATTTTTTTTACCAAAAAAGATCGGTTGCACAGTAAAAAGTTCAAAAAGTGGCTTGATATTTATTTTTAATAAATTGTATTATATTATTAAACTTTAAAAACGTTCTAATAAATCAAGTTTTTTGATTTATGGCATTCTCGAAAAGAGTGAGCGATATGTTTGCTGAAAATATCTATACATTATAAAAAAGTGCAGAAAATCACTTATTACAAAGAAGTGATTTTTCGTATCAATATATTTGCTAGGAAAAAATCCTGATAGTGAGACCGATTGTATGAAAAATTTTCATACTTCAAAAACAGAATATGCTTTGATTCCTAGTGCTTTTATCATATAAATCTTTTCACTAAAAAAATTGTCATCAAAATCTGTGACATTGGTTCCAAAACACATTATGTTTGTTTGGAATAAAAGCTCATCATTTTGATATAAAACAATTTAGAAAATATTGAAAATAAATGTGTATTATTTTACACACAAATCAAAACTGAGTCATCCGGATTTTGCAAAAGTAAGAGCTAAATGTGTCACAAATCCCACACATATTACGTTTTTAGTTTGCAATGTAATGAACCAATGTCCTTTAGATGTTTACATACATTTTACATGTCTGTATGTATCAGAATCTTGTCCCATTGTAGTGTCATCGACTTCAAATCTTGAGGTTCAGAATTCAGTTTGCGTTTCATTATTTTTTAATCCAAATATCAGTTTTATTAGAAACAAAATTATAATAAAATGAAAATATATTCTAAGGACATTTTATTTTTTTAAATTATAGCTTAAGAATTAGATAGTATTAGTAAAAATTGTCTGGATAATGTTAGTGAAAATTTCCAATATGTCAGAATGATGACTTGTATTTAAAATAAATACTTTTCCAAATTAATATTAACATAAATACGATAAGCAATCAAAGACATTTTTAATCATTTTAGTGGCTGCGACCACAAAAAACAAAATTATAATTTTCAATAAAAAAATCTAAATTTTACATATGGGGAAAGTTGTTATTGTAGCTTTTGCCGCACACTACACACAATGAAAATTGTGTAGTGTGTTAAATTGGAGCAGGTGCAATCAATGAGTGAAGCACGGCTTTTAAGAAAAATAGTTAGCAGATCTTTGCTGAAATCCGAAGAGCATGTCCTATATGCTAGACAAAACTTACGGTTATCATTACAGTTGAACTATGAATACACTATGTATCAATGTTAGAGTGCTGCAAATCTATATATCGTCTCTGGGATACTTTGCCAAAAGTGTTGTTTGTCAATGTGCCGACGATGACACGAGTGTATTTTGATGGTCGAGCTGGGAGGTTGTGTCCCAGTGAGCGCGTTTCTTATGTTCTGATATGTCAATAATATTCACAAATTTATAGTTTATCAACTAATTTGCAGTGAAAAATAGAAATACAGTTTTTGTAAAAACCTATTTTGTTTTTGCCCTTACAATGTCAGATTCGTCCAATGTTGAAAGCAACTGTCAAACATCGCACAAAAAGGTTTGTTGTACTCAAAATAGTGATAGTAATGATGCAATTAATGAATGTTCACCAATCGGATGATGCGTATCGATAGCGAAAACTTGGAGGATGAGCAAATTTCACACGACCTTCATACATTATTATGAATGAAAATTTTGTTTTTTTCTCAAATTGTATTTATTTTTAAATGTATATATAAGTATGTTTATTACAAAATGCTGTTTTATTTGAGTAGTTTGATTTTATTTGAGTGTTCTCCACCAATCCCAGAAAAAAATACTAAAATTGACTAATATTTGAAAAAAATATTGTTGATTTTGTACACACTAATAAAAAGACCATTTTTGCAAAACTGTTTTCAGCAATTTTAGAAAACACATAAGAAATAATCTCAGGACTAAAATGGCTAGTATTGTCTGTCCATCCAAGATTTCACGCTTTAAAATGTTGATTTAATTTTTTTTAAATGGTTCAGGTAGTAAATTTACTTCTACTTAAGAGGTTTTGAAATAAAGACGATATTTTTCAACAAAAATACAAATGTTTTTTTATTTTATAATAATAAAACTCAAGACTGGGATTCCATACTTAAGATAAAATGCTATAGCTTTACTTCTGGACTTTTATCTTTTAATGACTGGGATTTTTAAAGAGGTTGCCGCCATTATCAGAAAGATGAAATAACTAATTCAATATGTATTTTTTTCTACACTATGTACCTCAAAGGTTGACTTTTGTACGTAATTAATACCCTTATAAGAAAAAAATACATCCTGAAACAAATTTCTAGTTATGTAATACAAATACCTACCATACCGAATACAAATATGAAGAAATAATGCTCGGGACAATAACGATTTGGGACTTTTTGAAACAACCATTTTTTTTGGCTGTTGAAATTGTAGCATTGTATAACTACAGTAACACCTGACAAAAGGCAAAAGTTAATAATAATAATAATAAAACCCTTATCCGCACCCCAATGGTGCATAGGGCACTGTGTCATATAAACGCAGTGTTATCTCGATCGTTTACACATGAAGGAAAGGTGATCAGCCCTCCGCTTCAGGTACCAGTCCATGGTAATATTGAATAAATATTACAGTGAAAAAATCACTCATATTTATTTTACCCCCCTTGGGAATCGAACCCGGGACCTCCAGAACGGTAGCTGAGCGTGCTGACCATTACACTACGGAGGCGGCAAAAGGCAAAAGTTAAATAAAATTATTTTAAAAAATTGATTTTTATTTCCATTATTTACCTTAATTCAAAAGATCATCAATCAGCGTATCATTGGTACTTTTTTGGACTAACATTGGACAATAGGGTTCGTCCATATTCTCCAAGCTTCCCTCCGGACTGAAGTGATCCCTTCACAGATGATGGCTACTTTTTTATGGCTAGAGGAGGCTGCTACATGTTGAGTCCAGTACAAACTCCTTACTCACCTGATAGCCTTGCATAAACCGGCTACATTCATAACAAAAATCATAAAAAGGGTTTACCTCATTGTTTTTAACTTAACACATTAGTTACAGCAATGTTTTGATAAAACTGTATCTTGAGGCGGGCGACATTAGACAGCTGTCCGGAAATATAAAATATGTCAGTGAACTTCATATTTTGAACTTGAGGTTGAACTCAAAAACAATACAAAAACGGTTAAATGGTCTCTAACGTCTCAAAATAAAATCATGTTAGTCCACAAATCACAAAAGCAAAAAAAAATGTTAAAAACACTAATAAAATATTAGAAAATAACAACACAGTTTAACAACCGCCGAAAACTCAAAATCTGCGAATAAAAAATGATTTATGGGCTTTCCCCACACGCGTTTATTGCTTTGTAAGTACCAACTGCCGACTTAAGTAAAGGACAATGATCTTTGTATTTTATTTCATTTTAGGACAAAGAAAAAAACGCACCGTCTGTATCCATTTTTTAAAGTTAATTTGTAACATTTCCTTCAAAACAGATTACGACCATTAGCTATGTTTTGAACCAGTAAATATCAGTATTATTTTTTATATTACAACGACATCTATCCACTACACAACAAAAGCAAAAAGGCCAAGAGATTAGAAGTTTATGACGTGTTTTTTGTATACTAAATTGAAGGTAGCCGAAATGCACAAAAATGTGCACCCCGCCACCACACAAGGTTTCTGAAACGCACAAATATGTGCACACCGTACACAATGTGTTAACCACTATCTATATGGTTATGCAAAAGTTTCCAACCACCTGTGAATGATGAAGGGATCTTGGTGGGCAATACTGGAGAATTTGGGCTTCGTGGTAATTTTCTGGAGGATGTGAGGAGTCAAATGGGCAATAACAGATTGTTGGAAAAATAATGGGTAAAAATGTAAATCCTATTTAGTTGAACGTGGATTCAATGCAGTCATATGTCTTTTAAATAAAAAGAGAAATCAACTACAAATAGAAGAACGGGGAGTTTTAAGGATGCTATCGATAAAAATAAACCTAATATGTATTGACAAATTCATATCACAAAAACACATTTTGGACGGGTGTTTTTATACCTGCTGACCGCTGGCAACAGGATTCGATAATTATGTACACATACTTAAGACCTTAACAAAGAGATTGGTACATAATATTCATATAATAAACCATTTAAAAATACATCATCTCTTGTAACTTTATATAACGCTTATGTTCGTAGTCACCTCGAATTCGCCTCAGTCGTTTGGAACCCTCAGTACGCTATATATATAGCTCAACTTGATCGTATTCAAAATAAATTTCTAAAAATGTTGGATGGTAAGCTTCATTTAAGTTTCAACTCTTACGAAGAATCTTTAGCCTTCCATAAATTATCTTCACTTAGTAAACGTAGGAATATATCAGATTTATGTTTTTTGTATAAAGTTATAAATAATATGACTGAGAGCCCTTATCTTCTTGCGCAGATACCTTTTCACTGTCCAATTAGAATCAATAGGCATAGTCATACCTTTTATAATCCAGCACCAACAAAGAACTATACAAAAAATTCCTTTATTTATCGAAGTTGTGGAAAATTTAATGAATGTTGTACCGACCTTGATATGTTCTACTCCAATCTTTCAAAATTTAAAGCTAAATTGTTCGAAATCTTATAAACCTAAAAAAGTAATTCTATTCCCTGTGCTTTCCTTTTCTTTCTTTCCTATCACTGCCATCTCCTTTTCTCTTTATCCCATCCTTGTCTCATGTCTCTTCCTTTATATAGACCTCTCTTATGTATAGTTGTGAAGAACTATAATTGGTACTCATGATTTTATTTTTTGTATTCTGTATGTATCATATATTGTAACTGTTGTTCTTCCTTCCAATAAAAAAAAAAAAAAAAAAAAAAAATATATAAAAACGTTAAATAATTCCTTTTTTCTGACTTTGAAATGAGGCCGGCGCAGGAGATAAAAATACCCTTCCCGTCCTTAAGCATCAATCGACCGAACGGGCAGAAAAACCGTTCCCGTCTGAAGTGTGTTAATTTTAGTTTTGTTTGAAATGAATTAAATTATATATACGTGTATACATACATGTTTTTTATCAAGTGTAAATATTTTACATTTCTTTTGTTTTATTGAATAACTTCTAAATATTATTTCCAAACTTATGTGAAATTATACAAATGCACATGTCACGTGAATATCAAAATAAAACAAAATGCATAGATACGCTTAATATTTACTCTTATCATAGAGATGAAAAATACTGATGTCAAAAAATGAGCGAAGAATCTATGAAGTTTTGGAATCTATGGTCTATACTATATGGACACTAGTATATAATCTTTGATAATAGCAATAATTTATTCTACGTACAGAGCCTAAATTGCAGTAAATATTTGGGAAATATTATGCAAAGGGCTCTATTACGAAGTATATAACAATGTTTTTTTCTTTTGCATTTCACAAACGTAATTCATATGTGTAACAAAAAACTTGTTTATTAAATTTTAGTTTCTAAATGTTTAAACAGAAATGCTTTGAATTCCTACAGCTTACGCTAAATCTTTTTACTGCATAGCAGCGATCTTCTACATATCGCTCACTCCTTTCAAGAACGTCATAAATCAAAAATCGTCAATTTTCAGTCGTGCATGTTTTCGGATTGCCCAGAAAATGTACTATATCCCAGCAAAAGTGGCATATTTTTAACTTAATATTTAACCGCTACAGGGCAGAAAATGTTGTTTTTGCATTTTTAAGAAAAGGTATTGTTTAATTATTTTTTAAAATATACAAAATATTTTTCAAATGGAGAAAAAACCTTCAGTTTTACCTAAAAAGATCTGTTGCACAGTAAAAAGTTCAATAGGTGGCTTGATATTTATTTTTAATACATTATTACGTGGCTTGGGTATAGGTAATAATAACTCGTAATTAGGATGCAATCGGTTTATTCAACAGGTCGCCATAACAGTACAATGACAAGTGTATGCAGTCTTCCCTGCCTCAATCTCATAAGGGATATAACGTAAACATTCCCCGCGTACACCCCGCCCTGCCCCTAGCGGGCGCTTGGGGTCATAGTTCATCTTGCTACAAATATTACGCCGTAACAACATTGTGTTATATTTTTAAGCTTTAAAAACGTTCTCCTGAAAAATCAAGTTTTTTGATTTAGGACGTTCTTGAAAGGAGTGAGCGATATGTTTTTATGTGCCATCTTAGAAGAATTCACTCACTATTTAACACAATCTTGTTTTATTAACACATTGTTTGCAGGGAACGCTTAAAAGCGTCTTTTAAATACAATTGATAGAGTGGGAGACGCTTATAAGCGTTCTATTTGTTTACTTTTGGTAGAGTGCAAGATACCAAAAAACATTGTACAGATCGGAATTGGGTTTGCAGTTACTTTTGATTAATATACGACCCTAATAAGTATACTAATTACAGTCGGGGTTGATGAAAAAACTGTCTGACAACAATGTGTTAAGGTAGGCCTTAAAATTTTTGTATAATTGGCACAAATTTTTCTAGTTTTGTTTGTTTGTTGTAAAATTGTGGATCCACATTGTTAATAACAGAGAAACAAAAGGAATATTTTTTTTGTATTGAATAGAGGCTAAGTTAAAGTTATCAACACAAGTTAAAACGTAAACGTTAGCCCCAAAATCATGTTGGAATATAATTTTTTATTATCCAGTAATAAATTTGATAGTTATTTAATAAAATCTATAATAATAATAAACCATATCCGCTCCCTAGGTGGAGCATATGGAGTCCACAAACTGTCTCCAGGCTTTTCTGTCGGCTGCCAGCTCCCTTGCATCCTCCCAAGTCAGATCCGCGTCCCGAAGTTCTGACGAGAACTGCCGACGAATTGTCAGCAGTGGTCGTCCTGGGCGGCGCGAACCTGATGCCTTGTAAAAGAGGCAAGCTTGATTAAGGCTCTCAGGAGGCATGCGGAGTACATGGCCAAGCCAGCTGAATCGCCTTTTCTTGACGACAGTTGTGACCAAGATTTGCTGCGTCCTATAAAATCTATAAAAGTCTTTTTTTAAATATTGAGGGTTTTTTCCTAAATATACCCAATACGAAAACTATAGCCTCTGAATTTGTCAATTATCTTTATACTATTAGTTACTATGTGTATGGCAGATATTGTGGAGGGGGTGAAATAAAATAGTAAATCATCTGAATAATGTTATTTATTAATAATCATACACAAGTTAGAGTACAGCCCAGTTAATACATTCCTTAAAATATGGTTATAGACTCGCTATTTATTGAAGTATGTATTAAAGTAATTTTAAAAAATGTGTATTTAAAAGTCGAATATGTATGGAACGTGGAAAACACGGGCGTGGCGGAATGCTTAACCGGGATCTACTCGGGACTCCACCTTCTACACGCCACCTTCTGTAGCGGCGGTGCCTTCCTCCAACAAAGGCGTTCAAACAAACACCTTTATGGCTACCTTAAAACAAAATGTGTATGCTAATAATCATATTGATCAACCACCATTCCGAGACACCTACATTGGGAGCAGTACATCACTACAGCCTCACCGGCTGTACTTAACCCAGAACGCCGGCTGTACATTATCGGGAGAGTAGGTACCTTGTTTCCATTATATTCTCGATAACCATAAAATATTTATACATTTAGAAAAACTTATTCGTAGAATTGGTGGGGACGCTACTGTCGCCATTTTTATCATGTAAAATTTTACACAAATTCCAAATAAGAAGTCAGTTCCATTTTTGTCCGTTCTACGGATAAGTTTGTCGGTGTGTATTGATTCGTTTCCATTCTCGGCAGGCTTGTGGCAAAGTTTACGGCTAGTGAACAATAATACCAAAATACTGATTTCTTTAAAATCCCAAATCAAAATCTGTGTCTTTTTTTTGTTTTACAAGTTTTGAACATTGATCATTTTTGTTAACATATTTTCCTGGTGACATTAAAGTGTTTCAAACACTTGTACCAATAATAGATATTTTATTTAAGATTAAATTAAAATGTTGCAATTTCAAACACTGGGCTTAATAAGTTTATACTGCATCTAGTTTATTATTACAAAAGGAAGCAATAAATAAATATAACAGATCCCCATAGCTCTTTTGCTTTTTAATTCTAATAAAAAAAGTCCATAGATACATACTCAAAATCCAGTGTGTAAAAGACGTAACAGTAAAAATTCATTAAAAAAAAACTTAAATGCAATTAGATCATTTCAACATTTAAAGACGGGAATCGGCTCATACTTTCAGACAGTCCTGGGTTAAATGCTCCCGAAATAAGGGTTCTGCGGTGTGATGAGGTTAAAAAGTCATCAACTGCAAGGCTGAAATGAGGTTCCAACTTCACTTATTATAGCGTTACTTGATTAAACATCTCTTTACATCAATCGGGGCGACGTGCGCCCGTCTCTGCAAAGAATAATCTTAGAAAAGCATCTTCTAATCGTTAAGTGTATAAAAGATGGCCTCCTTATCGAGTTTCTCTACAATTACCTTATTTAGTTAACTCCGTGTAAACACTTCCATCTACTCCTCGAGACTTGCCTGACAAAAGCCTTAACTTACCAACACCGGATCCGTAGCATCCGATGTTGCCTTTAACAATAATAAAATAGATACAAAAACAATACAATGTATCTTCAATGATCTAAAGCTGAAGATAGTTCATAATACAAGTGGCGGCCTCGCTGTCTTGTTCACATTGTTCCTATTCCAACTCATTTACAGTCCGTTCCAATCCTTATTCACACACTTTGTTCCCCAAATACAAACGAATGCGGTATCTACAAAGTGTGATATGCTTGCGAGTTGTGGAGGAGTCGGAGTGGATGGGAAGCGGTGTCACCTCGTGCATCCTGCAGGGAGTCCTGTGGAGGTGTGGTCACACCGGAAGCGAGTCACATTGCACGCCGCCCGCGCGGTTCTTCTCAGAGTCCCGCGGGCGCTATTTAATATCTATCTAAATTTGAAGGCGCTTCGAGATGCTTTATTAAAATAAGGGAGCGTGAGATATAAAATAAAACATCGCAACAGTAAATAAAATGATTTTCCTACTTAAGAATACGAATTAGTCGTATCTCATCACTCGCATTAAGTAGTATTTAACGGAGGGATAAATCCGCTGATAAAAACGCCTCAGTGTTCTAAGCATTCGTGTCTTCGTACATATAAATAAATCAAATTTATGAAGTATGCAATTTATTAATGAAATACTATGGAAATATTTATAATTTGATAAGCCTCCCTCGTAAAATTTGCACGAGTAGAATAGTATTTTTGTATGAATCTATCGTATATACAAGGAAACTTGCGCAACACACGGCGAGGGAGGCCGCGCTCGGGAATATACTGGGGACCGCCGCGGCGGCCAGTAAATGCAATATAAAGTGGTCTCTCCCTAGACACTGGCTCAGTGGGTGGCGTATCACATGCGTCTCGAGATATGGCGGCTCCGCTCCCGCCGCCTACAGGAAGTAGTCGGGGGTTCTTCTGGTCACGTGCGGCTCTCCGCGGCGCGGGGCCGGGTCGAACTGGAGGCTGCAAGCAGAGGGGGGGGTTATTACCTGTTAACTAACAGGCCAATACTCGCAACGAGCCAGCACAGTGCAACCATACTCACAATGAGTACTTGAGCGCGTCGTCCAGCTCCATGATGGCGGCCTGGTTGCCGCAGCGGTAGCAGTAGTTGGGCGCGCTGAAGATGGTGACCACGTTGCGGTCGTGGCACCAGTTGTAGCCCTCCATGACCAGCTGGTGGGCGCGCGACACGAGCGTGAGCCCGTTGCTGTGGTTGAAGGTCTCGGAGATGTCGTGGCCGAAGGTGTAGCCGGCGCCGCGCGGCGAGATGCCCCAGCCGCCGCGGTCGTCGGGGTCGGACCACAGCAGGTCGCACATAGGCCCCTCGTGCGGCACCTCCTGCAGGCGGTCCAGCGCGCGGATGTGGTCCAGCGTGTCGATGGAGGGCGACAGCCCGCCGTGCAGACAGAAGATCTGCCCGTCCACCAGCGCCGTGAGCGGCAGGTAGTCAAACAGGTCCGTGAAGAACTTCCACACGTTGGCGTTGCCGTACTTGCGCAGGCACTCGTCGTAGAACCCGTACACCTGCGTGATCTGCCGGGACTCGTGGTTGCCCCGCAGGATGGTTATTCTCTCCCGGTAGCGCACCTTGAGGGCCACCAGCAGCGTGACCGTCTCCACGCTGTAGTAGCCCCTGTCCACGTAGTCTCCCATGAAGAGGTAGTTGGTGTCGGGGGAGCGCCCGCCGATGCGGAACAGCTCCATGAGGTCGTGGAACTGCCCGTGGACATCCCCGCACACCGTCACTGGACATTTTACTTCTTGAACATTCGATTCTTTAGTTAGAATCTCCTTGGCCTGCAAATGCAAAAATAAACATATTTCACATAACTTCACGCTTAGGCAATGGCAAAAATATAAGTACATATTACTTAATGATATGTTTTTTAAACATATTAACACGTTGTCGTCGGGACACGGCATTTGCCGTTTTTCGCGGACTGTCGGTCAACTGCGGGACACGGCAAATGCCGTTTTTGTCGACTGTCGGTTATCGGCGGGAAACGGCAATATATAGGTTTGTTATCAGCGTGAAATAAAACGCGTTGAAGGGTAATCTGCTACTTGGGTGCTAGGCGATAGTCTGTTGACGTTATTTGAGATGTCTTGTCCAGATTGGCTAGTGTGTCGCTTGTAAAGGCATCCCCAGAAATCTAGAGTTTTTATGCGATCTCAATCTCAAGTTTAGTTTGAGCCATTTCACGTATTGGACTATTTTTCATACCGCTCACACTGTTTTGTTTACTGTTTGGTGTGTTATTATTTGAATATATTAGCATTGTATAGGGAATGATACCTCGGAGGGGAAGACTATTTTTTATAGTTTACAATGTTTCTAAAATTGTGAAATACGGAATACTTAATTAAAAATTATGATTATAATTTATTTTTGATGATCAAATGTCATATATGATTTCTTTGAAAATTTCAATCGAAAATATTATTTGGTTTAGAAATTGTGTCAATTTTAAGAAAGCGATATATTTTTGCGCCAATCGCGAGAAACACCCGCTATAGGCTAGAGTCTATTGTTTGAAGCGCCCGACTACAATGTGTTAATATATAATGAAACAGACAAATATATATTAGAGTATTGACAAGTAAATACATTTTATCTTATTGCTATATCATGCAAAGATTTTGATCAAGGATTTTGCACACTGACCTTAATATTAGTAGTCCATTTAATGATAGTGTACATATATTAATGTTTTTATTGGGGGAAAGTCTTTCGACCGATTTTATCAATTTATTTTGTATAAACAGATTTTATAATGAGAAATTGTTATTTATAAATTTCTAAATCTTTGTAGATTATAATATTAAATTAAATTATTAATATTAAAATTAATAATAATATAACCCTTATCCGCACCCCAATGGTGCATAGGGCACTGTGTCATATAAACGCAGTGTTATCTTGATCGTTTACACATGAAGGAAAGGTGATCGGCCCTCCGCTTCAGGTACCAGTCCATGGTAATATTGAATAAATATTACAGTGAAAAAATCACTTATATTTATTTTACCCCCCTTGGGAATCGAACCCGGGACCTCCAGAACGGTAGCCGAGCCTGACCATTACACTACGGAGGCGGACAAATTAATAGTTAAATTAATTAATAATTTATTCATTTTGACATCCCGACATGGATGAAGAGGAATACGGTATTTAGTATAAGAGGAATACGGTATGAAGAGGAATACGGTAGAGGAAGTCTGGGTATTTACAGGGCTTATGATATGTCAAAGGCAAGTTAAGAGATCACTTTACACATGTGTGACATTCACCATTCTAGTCATGATTGACAAGCGCACTACCTTAATTTTTACACTAATTAAACTCATATATCATCAATCTCATGACACTTCACGATTGAGTTCACAACAGCCATCTATGGATGGATTAAGAAGGCTTTTATTCAGCAGAGACCCTTTTATTTAGATGTATTCAAGATCCTATGTGAATAAAATAACTGGTCAAATTATAAACTGTATAAAAAAATCATGGCGATTGAGGCGTCTTCTGGTATGTAAAATAACCCGGTTAGAATCTTGACTAGTCGATTTTAAAAAGGATTTTTTTTTTACAATCAGCCAATTTTCAACTATAAACTTATGAGCGATATATAGTCGATACTATATAGTCGCTTATGAGCCATCTCCTTTTTTCATCACAATTACACGGAATTGCATTTATAAATAAACAGATGTGCAATAAAATATCACTTAGCCAACAACCCGATAATTGCTTTCTTATTCATACACAACAATTCCGTACAAATATGATATGAAGTTCAGGGAACGTTGTTGAACTTTAAATATTAAATTATTGACTATCGTCAATTAGACCAGTGGTTCTTGTGTCGAAGGTACCGAACCCCACCAGTTTCAAATGCGCGTTCACCGAACCCTTAATTGTAAAAGCGATATTACTATATTGATATATACCTTTCAAATAATAAACTAGGTCTATTGGATAAATGAATACATCGTTCTTTGTATAATTTTTCATAATATTTTATATATTCCTTTCAAATAATAAACTAGATCTATTGGATAAATGAATAACATTTTGAGTGTGTCCAAATACTTGTTCACAAAATCTGGATTATCTCCAATTACAGGAGTTATTTTTATTTTTTTATTTTTTTTAAATTGGTTCATATATAAAGAATTTCCAAGAAATTGAGTAGTGTGGTTGTCAATAATGGGTAGAATTGGTGAATGTTACACGTGTGTAAAGTGATCACTTAAACCAGCCGATGACGGTCGTCAGCCCCGTAAATGCCCAGACTTCCATATTCTTCTTCATCTTTGATGAGATGTCAAAAAATAATATGATAAATGAATACATGGTTTTCTTTTTTTTTTAATAGATTTATATTATCCACTGACACGTCGTGATGGAATTGCATTTTAATATATTATTAGATTAAAACCAATATTTTTAGCTTTTAACTTTATTTTTATTTGACCAGCGACCGGGTTTCGTCGTTACCGACATCATCAGACTGGTGATGTCTGATGATGTCGGTAACGACGAAAACCGGTCGCTGGTCAAATAAAAATAAAGTGGAAAAGCTAAAAATATTGGTTTTAATCTAATAATATATTAGAATACATCGTTCTTTGGATAATTTTTCATAATATTTTATATATTCCTTTCAAATAATCAAACATCTTTAAAGGATTAATCCTTTCAAACATCTGTTGGATAAATGAATATATTATACGTCGTATCTTTTTTCATAATATCGTACAGTAAGTCGGGTGTGTGTTTTGACCTCCGCCGAACCCGGGAGGCTGACTCACCGAACCCCTGGGGTTCCATCGAACCCAGGTTAAGAACCACTGAATCAGACTATTGTTCCTATGCAGAATAAACCATCTCAATTTTTTTCATATTACATTCCAAAGAGTCCCCCTTTCAATGAGGCAACTAAATAAAAAATAATCAAAGAGATAACCTTATCAACATACGAATATATCTACCATTTAATATTTCAATTCGTGACTCAATAAAATATATAAACAATTCATAATACAAAGATTGCTTTCTTTATGAGATAGGTTGATTAGACCAGTGTTCTGCAAACTTTTTCTATTCAAGGTACACCTACCAAATTAAGGAATTGCAGAGGTGCATATTTACCATATTATGTTAAATGCGAAATGTGAGCCTATTTAACTGAGCACAGGCAGTAAAAATTTGGAGCAATTGTGTTATTTTGACGAAACTAGGCTTTTTCCGCGGCACACCAACTAATCACTACGGTACACCAGTGTGCGGTACGGTACACCACACACTTTGCGGAACAATGGTTTAGACTATCATAACGTCAGAGCAACCTACGATTCATACATCATATCGCTCACCCCTTTCAAGAATGTCATAAATCAAAAATTGTCAATTTTCAGTTGTGCATGTTTTCGGAATGCCCAGAAAATGTACTATATCCCAGCAAGAGGCATATTTTTAACTTAATATTTACCAGCTACAACACAGAAAATGTTGTTTTTGCATTTTGAAGAAAAGGTATTGTTAATTTTTTTTTTTAATATCCTAAATATTTTTCAAATGGAGAAAAAACCTTCAGGTTTTACCTAAAAAGATCTGTTGCACAGTAAAAAGTTCAATAAGTGGCTTGATATTTATTTTTAATACATTGTGTTATGTTTTTAAGCGTTAAAAACGTTTTCCTGAAAAATAAAGTTTTTTGATTTATGACGTTCTTGAAAGGAGTGAGCGATGAGTAATCCACTTGCAAACCACGTTATGTTAAAAAAAAAAGTTTTTCAGCCAATGGTGGCAATTGGTAGAAGATTTAAAATATAAACATATATTTTTTTATTGAACATGGTTACAAGTTAAGTTTTTTACAATTTCAATTAATTTTCTAAACATTTCTAACAATCTTAAAATTAAGAACGCAGTTCTCTCCAAAAAAGAGACTGAGCTCTTGTGTTTGAAGAGGCACACTTGTTATTACAATTTGCAATTTATCTATAATCTATGTATGACATAATCTGGGAAAATGAATTATATTAGGACTGTAATGTTGTTGAAAAATCAATGCTGTTGCAAAACTCGTTATGCCAACCGACAGGACACTTTAAAAAATCTCCAAGTTACTGTAAACATACTAAGTTGAGTAGTGATTCATGCAAAATTGTGGAAATCGAGGGTCAAAAACGTACTAGAGTTACCTGGATCTTGGCACTCTAAATTTAATGCCTCTAAAACAATTTTTTTTTAAAGAACAATTTTTTTTAAACCCTTATCCGCACCCCAATGGTGCATAGGGCACTGCAGTATATAAACGCAGTGTTACCTTGATCGTTAACACATGAAGAAAAAGTGATCAGCCTTCAGCTTCAGGTACCAGTCCAGGATAATATTAAATAAAATTAGAGTGAAAATATCACTTATATTTATTTGACCCCCCCTGGGAATCGAACCCGGGACCTCCAAAATGGTAGCCGAGCGTGCAGACCAATAAACTACGGAGGCGGACAATTAAAATAAAATTAAAATACTGTAGAAGAAACTGATAGTGAAGAGCCTTAAATGTATGAAGGACATAGTATTAAAATTGTAATTTCTTAAGAGTAGATAGGATAAAAGTTTAAATATGAAACTGTTTCAAAACTGCCTATGTTGATTGAATACAGTTGTATTGTATTGCAGTTGCAAAACTATCTGTTTAAAGCACTTCTGCAAAACTGTCTATGCTTGATATTAAAATGCAAATTAAATGATAATTAATAAACATTGATTTCGTTTCTTAATATAAATGAATTTGATGTGATCCTAGACTCAAGTAATACGCAAATAAATGCGCCTTCATGTCTTAAACATTTTCATCAGTTTCCTCAACTAATTGCTTTTGACATAGCGTGATTTGCAATTGGACTACTCGTATATGTACAGCATGTCGCTCACTCCTTTCAAGAACGTCATAAATCAAAAAACTTGATTTTTCAGGAGAACGTTTTTAAAGTTTAAAAATATAACACAATATATTAAAAATAAATATCAAGCCACCTTTTGAACTTTGTATTGTGCAACAGATTTTTTTAGGTAAAACCTGACAGTTTTTTCTCCATTTGAAAAATATTTAGTATGTTAAAAAAAATAATTAAACAATACATTTTCTTCAAAATACAAAAACAACACTTTCTGCCCTATAGCGGGTAAATATTAAATTATAAATATGCCTCTTTTGCTGGGATATGGTACATTTTGTAGGCATTCCGAAAACATACACAACTGAAAATTAACAATTTTTTATTTATGACGTTCTTGAAAGGAGTGAGCGATGTGCGGGAATAGGGTTAAAACAAAAAGTTTTTTTTTAAATCACTAAATTGGCACTGTTATGAAAATATTAAGGAAGAAATCTTATCACAAAGTGTGAATTGATTACCCGTCTTTGCCTCACTCACTTTAACCAATGTCCAATCAATCTAGTTGATGAGCCAATACAAGATTTTCCTCTGACAGAATCAATTGTCTCTAGAGACCGACTTTGCACAGACATGAGTAATACGTCACATAATACTGACCAGTTAATTCACATCAGCACTTGATCATTTTTGCACATTGTATTTTTGTTTGCAAAATCTTGTGATCATATACCGCTCATTTGGTGCAACAGTGCGTAATTACACTATTAGAAATATTACAGGAGATGCCTATTCAGATGTTGTAGCGACAGAAATGGCGCCAATAAGTGGCTTGATATTTATTTTTAATACATTTTATTATATCCTTAAACTTTAAAAATTATCTCCTGAAAAATCAAGTTTTTCAATATATGACGTTGTTGAAAGGAGTGAGCGATATGAGAACAATTATACATATATTTATTTACCATTCCGGGAGTAATGCCATATATGTATGAAAAGCACCAACCTTCACCAGATGAGTTCTAGTGTAAACAGTAGCCTATAATAGTTTGTGTGTGTGTGTGCGTGTGTGGTTTGTGGGTTCATTTTATCAAAAAAAAAACAATTATTTCACTGGAAGTAATCCATACCCAAATTAGAGATCAAATTCAATAACAATCGAGTCAAAATGCCAAGATAAGACAAGCAAAGGAATATTTTAATGAGTAAATTATTATCAGTGTTAACGAATTGTGCAAACCTTTGCACAGTGTTAGTCACTCACACAACTAAACATGAATCATTCCGGCTGATCAAATACGATAATAATAATTTCAAAGCGTTCGATTTCGTCCTCCGAATTAGATATTTCAAATCCAGTAGTAAACTAGTAGACCGTATTGCCCAGTGTTTATAATCATACAAACAAATTTATGTTTATTTATAGACGGTATAGATAATTAATGGGGTGAGCAAATCATTGCCAGACTCGTGTGTTGATATACGTAGCCGCGAGGGTATTTAGTGGCAATTTATTAAAAAAAAAACATCCATCAAATCCAATAATGAATGTCCTTGTGACCTCTGAGATTTCAATGTCATTCTAATATAAAGATTTTCTTCTCAATATTATTAATATTTAAACCTTTGATTTGAAATTTTAAAATTTACTTTGTTTTTACATTTTTAGTCCGCCTCCGTAGTGTAATGGTCAGCACGTTGGGCTACCGTTCTGGAGATCCCGGGTTCGATTCCCAGGGGGATCAAATAAATATAAGTGATTTTTTCACTTTAATATTTATATAATATTACCCTGGACTGGTATCTGAAGCGGAGGGCTGATCACCTTTCCTTCATGTGTTAACAATCAAAATAACACTGCGTTTATATGGTGCAGTGCCCTGTGCACCATTGGGTGCGGATAACGGTTTGAAGCATTTTCAGTTTTATATTTTTATACAAAAATGTTATTAATATTAATATATAACCTCTCACCGAGATTTTTATGTCTACCGGTTTCGAGACGTACCTGTCTTTTCGTCAGGACAATCACTACAACAGTGTGCAAACAATACTACCCGTCACTACCATAGAACTATTACACACTAACAACTACACTATGAAGTGCTATGGTGGTATACAATACTACCTGTCACCACATACCACTATTCACTATTCATTGTGAAGTTGTTAGTGTGTAATAGTGCTATGGTAGTGACGGGTAGTATTGTTTGCATGCTGTTGTAGTGATTGTCCTGACGAAGAGACGGGGTACATCTCGAAACCGGTAGACAAAAAATCTCAGAGAGTGGTTCTATACTAATATTACTAACATTTTCGTTAGTAATATTAGTATAGAACAAATATACTAATATTACTAACGAAATAAAATAAATAAATAACGAAACAATTAGAAAATATTAGTATAGTATAGAAAAAAATATAAAAGTAATAAAGATTTTCATTTACATTACACAGATTACAATCCTTCTCACTTTTTCACATTTTGATACTGTTTGTCACTTGTTTTTCACGTGGGTCAATATAGAAAATAAGTATTTTCCCTCCTGAATATCGAGTTACCCCAAATGGTACATTAAGCCAAAGATTAATGACCTTGTCCTCCTACAGTTTACAATCAAAATAGTGCTACACCAAACTGAGATACTCTATACCTCTATACTCTACACCAAACTCTATACCAGTAAATACAAATTAAGATGATATAAAATATAATTTATATTTGAAGCACTAACTTTGTGATTTTTCATTTATTCGAAAGACTTTATAATTAAGTTATAATTAAGATACCGGTAGACTTTATAATTAAGTTATAGTAAAATATTTATGGTGATTTTAAAACTAAGTTACATTCTAATTATATGATATAAGATAAATACAGCCAACCCGAGTAAGTTTGAACATTTGTTATCTTCGATTTGCTATTGCAATGGTTTAAACCGAGGACTTTTTTCCATGTACCGCGGTGGAACGGCGTTCTGGCACCATTTTTTCAGGAATACATATATTTTTTTTTAATTTTCAAAATCAATCAGATGAAACAAATGTAAAAATGTTAAAATATGGTTTTGTAATAAATATTCAAATGATATTTTAATATACAACATTATGAGTGTGTACTTGTTCAAAATACTTGTTTGACACACTCAAAATGTTGTAAATAAATTATCTGGTCAAATTATAAGCTTAAATAATAAAAATTTAAATGGTATTTTCTGGCGTTTCTCATGTGTGTGATTATAATCCAGGATTCGGACCTCACATACTAATATAAGAGTTTCTGCTTAATAAAAAAGCTTCTTTACATCTCACCAATAGATGTCTCTAGTGAAGTTCTAGTGATTCATGAACAAGGTTTCTAAATTGGTTCATATATATATAGAACTTCCAAGAATTTGAGTAGTGTGGTTGTCAATAATGGGTAGAATTGGTGAATGTTACACGTGTGTAAAGTGATCACTTAAACCAGCCTATGACGGTCGTCAGCCCCGTAAATGCCCAGACTTCCATATTCTTCTTCATCTTTGATGAGATGTCAAAAAATAATATTTTAATATATTTTTTTTAGTAAAAAGCTTGATATGAAGTGAACCAGAATATTTTTTATTTAAAAAATAAGCAGCCCTGGTTTAAACTATATTCAAATACTTGTTTGCAAATGCCCAAGTTAGGGCTTTAGGTGTAAATTTTGTAAGTGCTACATCAAATACATATTTTAGTTTCGTTCCTTTAAGAAATCATCACATTGATTACCCCATGAGCTAGCATTAAACACCATTGAGTGTATTAAAAAAATAGGCATAATATCTTTGAAAATGTTTTTTTCCTTTTGCAACAGCATAGTTGTAATGATCGAGATCACAAACACTTTTTTTGAGGTTGTATTTTTAAGAAAATGGAGCCATATAAATTGTCCAAAATAAGTATATTACTAATGCATTCAAATAATGTATATCAAGTTACTAAATTTATCAATTGTATCATTAATAGAACCTATATAAATTCATACCAAATATAAAACAAAATATTGATTTTGGTCAATTGTTTTTGATAAAAAGATGATTATCTTAATGTTTTGTCCGCCTCCGTAGTGTAATGGTCAGCACGCTCGGCTACCGTTCTGGAGGTCCCGGGTTCGATTCCCAAGGGGGGTAAAATAAATATTAGTGATTTTTTCACTGTAATATTTATTCAATATTACCCTGGACTGGTACCTGAAGCGGAAGGCTGATCACCTTTCCTTCATGTGTCCTTTCAACTATCAAGATAACACTGCGTTTATATGACGCAGTGCCCTATGCACCATTGGGGTGCAGATAAGGGTTTTATTATTTTTTATTATCATCATCATAATTCTTTCTTAGGATTGACAATGATAAGATGATTTGTAGTATTCTTAGTTATAAATTAATAAAATAAAAACTTACATACTCATTTTTGAGTAGGTTAATGTGAATGTTAGTGTTAAACGTGTAAATGTGAGTTTTAAGTTACACACTGGAAATACTGGAGAAGTAAGATCACTGTAGCATGTCTCTACCGGACAGTAAATAGAATAAAGATGTCATTTGTGCATACTTAATACATTTATGTACAACCACTAAAAACTGGTTTTGTCACAGAATCACTGAGAAAACTTTATTTGACACAAGCAATAAATTAACATTTTACTTAGCAAATTACTCGGAAATATCTTGCCATTCGGTTCACATGATCAAAAAGTATCATAAACAATATTATCACAAAATGGAAACCGATAAAACAATGTTTTTGAATTTATAAATTACGCCGATATGATCATCGCAGATAATTTTCAAAATAGATTATTTTGCACTGTAGCGAATTAACATTTTTTTCAAAAATCAAGCGCGGACCTAATAGATAAATATTTAGACACTTCTGAACAGGGGTGTGGTGGGTGAAAATGCATTTCGTTGTGGAAAATATAGGCCGAATTAAACAAACGATAAAAAGAAATACCGCGATCAGAAGCCCCGGCTGTCAAAACGCCAAACCCCACGATTCATCACACTATACGCCTAACACTAGCAGGAAATGGCAATGAATACGAGGTGACAATCAATCTAATCGGAAAAAGATGATTCACGCACAAGGCAAAAGATTCACTTAAAAACACGGATTTAAATCAAAAGTAAACACATATTTATATCAACACTGTAAATAACACTTAAATATGATGGAATAAAACCAAACCGAGTAATTACCTTGTCGCATAACAATTTTACTTGGGTTTCTGTCAGTTGCTTGCAATCGTTTAACTGCTCAATCCATTGCTCCAATTCCTTCAGTGAAGCTTTTTCCTCCATATTGTGTGTCTAAATAATTAACGTACGAGACGTTAATTATGAATAAGGGGGGTCTTATACTTTTACACTACAAAAAACCATGCGAACTAAGCAATACAGACTACCCGCAGCGAGTTTTAGCCCACAGCTCTTACAAAATGGCGCAAATCCTACGTGACGTCATGCATGCTCTGGCGATCGCAGCATACTCTAGCGATATATTTTGAAACATCAAAAAAGTAAAAATTATGAATTTTAAAACGATATCCAAAGAAAGTAATATTTGAAAATTGTATTTGAATGTACTTATTTATTACAAGAAGCTACACCGTTTATCCTATTCCAAATATTTATTTATTTATTTTAAACTATTTCAAACAAGAAAACTATTTTAAAAACCCATAACACGGAAAAAGCCAGAAAAGCGTTTTATTTTATCTATGAATTAAGGAAAATCGAGTGTATATTGCCAGTATTAATGACATATGGTACATATTTACTTGCTCTTGAAAAATGCACAAATTGATTTCCCAATCTAAAAAATAAGTAGGTATTAAAACTGGAGCATTTCTTTTGATAATTTTTATCTCCCTTATAACAGGACTCTTATGCTGTACGAACGGTAGGTAAGTTACTTAAAACTTAAAAAAACATTAATACAAATTTTGACCTAGTAAAAACCCTTTACTTTCTATAATATATAATGCGACTACTTCTACTACCATAACATGTACATGATGCAGCACCACACTCCTTTGTCCTGATATGCACTCCTCGTTTCCTTCTCATCCATACATCTAGTCATACATGCCCTCCGATAACGTAGACTTTTGACACCACCAGATTTTAGGTTCTGATTGATGTGATCGTGCCAAGTCTTTTTCAGCCATCCTTGTTCTGTTCTATCACTCACATTCGCCACATATATTTTTTTATCCTATCTCTTTCCACATGTCCATTCTATCTTAAAGAACTCTTCTTAATCTTTTCAATTATCTCTTGTTCAGCCTTATGGTGGGACTGACTGGAGCCATTTGGTCGTAACGTAACACGTTACGATGCGAGCATTCATATAGTCAGTACAGTGAGCCGAGCTCTCCATCCATAGTCGGAACGCTCGCCGCGAGTGACGTTACGACGAAATGTTCTGGTCAGTCCCCACTTTTACATTATTTTTTTGTATCTTCATTTTTGATTTTATTACAGAATGATTTTCCACAAATTCGTCTTATGATGGGAACTGACTAAAGCCATTTCGTCGTAACGTAATACGTTATGATGCGAGCATTCGTATAGTCAGTACAGCGAGCCGAACGCTCCATCCATAGTCGGAGCGCTCGCCGCGGGCGATGTTACGACGAAATGCTCCGGTCAGTCCTCACCTTTAGGGAGTGCATTTCAACATTGTTCAATCTGCTTTCATCCTTCCTTTGGCCGTTCTATATTTCGCTTCCATGCATCAGTGTCAGTACCAGCAAACCGCCAGGTTTGGGTTCCATGGACATATTTGAATTTGCAATGTGAACAAATTGACTATTCTGGTCCTTTTAATGGAAAATCCATAAAACCGCAACCAATTTTATTTTACTCAGATTACGGCATTTTTTTGGTTTTTGAATACAGATTATTCTATTTTTTATTCCGACTGGTTTAGATTAACTTCAATGGGCTTAAAAATTCGTAGCTTCTTTATACACAAATTTTATTGTACACAATAAATAATAAACTAAGCCACTAAAAAATTAAGGCGACGTATAATTTTTCTATTTTTTTTCTTCACATATTCGAGAGTTTCCTCTGACGGATCGACCCTCATTCTTATTCTGTGTCGTTATCTTTATTGTTTGATGGTTGGGACCATCCCCTCTTTTTGTCTTCGATACATTTTATGAAGTAGTCCTCCACCTCTCTTCAGCTCCAACTATTATACAAATGCATCGCTCAAATGTGGATCGTAAAAATTAGGACGTATTGTATACTGTAACGCCATTAGGGCTTCATGGACATATACAATAAAATACCTGAGTTTGGGTTTGTTATCTAGATCCAACTTATGCAAACTCTGGTAGGTAGGTACTGCATTTTTATTAAATCGTAGGTAAATACAAGTACGGTCGACGAGTTTTTATGGTAAGTTACGTAGTTTGTCTCTGGTTAAGAGTGCCGTTTCCGTTCTTTTTCTCCGGTTGCCGTGGTCGCCGCTAGACGTGCAACCGTTTGCGGGAAGATTTGTTGATAATAATGTCAGAAACATTGCAATTGCGTGGTAAGCTAACCGGCCACAATGGTTGGGTTACGCAAATCGCCACAAACCCCAAATATCCGGATATGATCCTGTCAGCTTCTCGCGGTACGTACTTTCAAAAACTGTTTTGACTTGCCACTTGACACATTTTTCATCCATCCAATCCTCTATGCGGGGACCTTATTTAAGCATTACATCCAATCAAAACATGTGTCCAATGTATTTATCATTTTAATGATACATATATTTACTGTAAGTACGATGTATTTACCAATTTTCGTAATGATGATAATTAAACTTAACCACGTGACGGCTGTGAGCGGTTAGCGGATATGGGACTGAATTTTATGGGAGAAAGCTACACCGATTCGGTTTTATTAGTTTTTTTTTATTTTCTGATTATTCGTAATTTTTCAGACAAGACCTTGATCGTGTGGAAGCTCACGAGGAACGACATAAACTACGGAGTGCCCAGTAAGAGGCTGTACGGTCACTCTCACTTCATCTCCGACGTGGTCCTCTCCAGCGATGGAAACTACGCCTTGTCGGGCTCCTGGGATAAGACCCTTCGCCTGTGGGATTTGGGTGCTTGCAAAACCGCTCGCCGTTTCGAAGACCACACCAAGGTCGGGACTAATTTTCAATCTGGAATAACTTAGCGCCTTTCCGAGGCAGAAGAAATCTTGTCTGAATTATATTAGTGAAGTGTGATAGTTTTGTCGCCCATGCGGGGCAGAAGAGGACGCGTTGTTTAGGGCTGGACTCCTCGGGGGAGGGGAATTTACTGGCAATCTGTAAGTAGCGACCAATAGAAGACAAATACTAACATTACTAAGGAACCTGTGATCTAGTAGCTAGACTCGATTTCCACAAAAACAATTATGCAGCATATTTTGATCTAGTTTTTTGCAGAAAGACTAGCTTCAGCTTCAATTGTGAGACAAAAATGTCTGCAATCAGTCTGATTTGTGATCCCACAATGCACCTGTTTGTCACTAATTCAAGATAACCTTACGCCACAAATGGCGTTTTTTTGGGTTCACTTCAGTGACCCTTAAGGTTGTATTTTACAATAATAGCGCTATACTACATATTATCCAATAAACATGTAGTTTTCAATATTTTCAGCCAGTCAAAGCATTTAATACTTAATGTGTTGGTGTGGTTTAAACATTTTAATATTAAAAAGGTTAAGATTTGAAGGTAATTGCGCGATTAAACAGGTTGATAGTCTCTTTAGAAAGCAGTAAAGCACTGTTTAACTATTTGAATTGAGCTCTGTTATACTAATTTCGTATACTTCGTATAAGCGTAAACTAATTTCGTATACTTCGTATAAGCGTATACTAATTTCATTAAATCAAATTTAGGTAAATGTTTAAATCAGAACAATTGTAGCAAAAATTTATTCATAAGCATGTTTCAATACTTTTTTATATTTTAAATTTTATTCTGGTTTCGACAGTATTTTAAGTATTGAATAGAATAGGAGTTATTAATAATTTGTTGTATTTGTATGACTTAACACGTTGACTGCCAACTGCGAGGTAACTCATAGATTGCGTTCTTTTCTAGGACGCTGACTACGAGTTATCTCGCTCTGTATTTACTTGCCATATTCATGCAGCTATGATAAAATTCCTAGTATATCAGTGCTAATATTTTAGATGGCGCATGGGAAGAGAACAAAAAATCCATGCTGGCTTACATGAACAGAAAATATAATCATAAAAAAATCAAGTAAAAGGATATATTTATTGTTTGTGAAATTGGCTTAGAATGGAATTTTTCAAAGTTGCCGCGGCAGTCAATGTGTTGATAAATGACGGGGTGTTAATGAGTATTTCCCGTGCAGGATGTCCTGTCCGTGGCGTTCTCGGCTGACAACCGTCAGATAGTGTCCGGCTCCCGGGACAAGACCATCAAGCTGTGGAACACTCTGGCCGAGTGCAAGTTCACCATCCAGGAGGAGGGCCACAGCGACTGGGTGTCCTGCGTGCGCTTCTCTCCCAACCACACCAACCCCATCATCGTGTCCGCCGGCTGGGACAGGGCTGTGAAGGTGAGTCCGCACTAGTTGTCCTAGATCTCGAGCATTCAAATCATCACGCGCTCAGGCCTGGACGCCTCATACTCAAATTTTTTTTAGAATGCTTATTGGATTTTATTTGTTTTTTAGAATCCTTTTTTTCAACTCCTCACCTTTCAATTCTTCTTTTCAAAACCATGTATTTATGTAGAAGAAAAACTAATTTTTTCAATACAAAAGCGGTGTTTTAACCTGTCCAGGAGTGAGTTTTTAAAAAAAAAAATTTACCCATAATTTATATCATAGTCGATGCTATAAGCAACACATTTTCTTAATTTAAAAAAAAACATTTACACCAGTAAACATGATTTATCGCAACATTGGCAATTTTGACATATTTCGTGTTTTAAACATGTTTTGATATAAATCACATCTTAAATCATGTTTTGGTCGTATATATACGACCATACTCCTGGAAAGGTTAATAACAAAATTCAATCACGTCAAATGTTACGGTGTCTTGTGAAAAACATCCGCAATAAGCGCAAATAAGACTAGGCACGATAAACCAGAAAAGATTGCAAAAATTATGCAAAATTCTGTATTTTGTACAGATGCCATGTGTTGTATGTTCCGTGAGTTAATTTTGAAATTGTTACAGGTGTGGAACCTTACAAATTGCAAGTTGAAGATTAACCACATCGGGCACACGGGCTACCTGAACACCGTGACCGTGTCTCCCGATGGCTCTCTGTGCGCTTCCGGAGGCAAGGACTGCAAGGCCATGCTGTGGGACCTCAACGAGGGCAAGCACCTGCACACCCTGGACCACAACGACATCATCCAGGCGCTCTGCTTCTCCCCCAACCGCTACTGGCTCTGCGCCGCCTTCGGGCCCTCCATCAAGATCTGGGATCTGGAGAGCAAGGAGATGGTGGACGAGCTCCGCCCCGACCTGGTCTCCCAGTCCTCCAAGGCTGTGCCCATCCAGTGCCTCTCGCTGGCGTGGTCCACTGATGGCCAGACCCTGTTTGCGGGATACAGCGACAACACCATCCGAGTATGGCAGGTGTCTGTCTCTGCTCGATAAACCTTTGGCATTTACATTCTTTATTATGTGTAATCAAATAAAATTTATTCCTGAAATATTTCTTTTATTTACAAAAAAAAACACCTGTGAAAAGTTCTTCAGATTAAATTAATTTCACACGCGCCATTGCTGCATCAGTGGATTGTCGATCGCATATCAGAATTTTTTAAAGCTGTGTTTGAGAGGGAATTTGGAAGATGTCACTAGAAATGTGTTTACAGCTTGATCTTGTTACAGATCAATACAGACATACACACTGAAAAGGGAGGTCTACGTTGCAATCAGTGCATACATTCGTAAATGTTAGGAGAATTGTACTGGCTTCAAGCCCGGGGCCTGTGCACTATGAAACTAACTAAACTCAATGCCTTTGGTTGCTGTCATCTCACTCTTGTCATGCGCAGGACAACCTGCTCTGTCCATCATTGATAATCAATCAAACCCCACTGCCTACTATAAAAGCTTGTGGGGGGGAGAGGGGGTCATGACGCAGTTCACTGATTTAGAACATTTTAGCATGATATTGTTGCTGATGCCCATGGACTGGAACCCCTAATGGAAGATTATATTTAAGGGTTTTAAAAATATTTATTTATTGATGAATGTTAGCAAATCCAAAATCATGGTTTTTGAAAGAGATGAATGTAGATCTGAGTGTGAAATATTGGTAAATGGGGAGATTTTGGAACAGGTAGATGATTTCATATATTTGGGTAGTATGTTTTCTAGGGATGGAAAGATTGATAAAGACATAGAAAGGAGAGTGAATGCTGGGAACAGAGTGAATGGTGCACTAAAATCAGTTTTAGCAAATAAAAATCTATCGGCGGAAGCTAAACTGGCAGTACACAATGGAGTTCTGGTTCCAACCCTTATGTATGGAAGCGAAGCATGGAGTTGGCAAAAGAAGGATGAATGCAGTCCAAATGCGATCCCTCAGACGAATGTGTGGCAAAACGATGTTTGTAGATGTTCGAATGATGAAATAAGGAAAGAATGTAAGGCTGAGATAAGCATTATCGATAAAATTAAGAAAGGTGTGTTGAGATGGTTTGGACATGTGGAGCGTATGAGTGAAGAAAGAACGGTTAAACAAATTTATGGAGCGAATGTAGTTGGAAAAAGAAGCAGAGGACGACCGAGGAAAACTTGGCACAATCAGGTATGTCAAATACTTGAAAGCGGCCGGGTCAGGAGTCGTAATAATCGTCGGGTATGTATGAGGAGATGCATGAATGTAGAAGAGGCAAAGAATGTTTGCAAAGACAGAGTGGTGTGGCGTTCGATTCTCTCTGCCTACCCCTGCGGGAAGCGGCGTGATGGTTAGTTAGTTAGTTTTAAAAATATTTTTTGTCAAATAATAAAAAAATATTAAAAATCAAATATATTTATTGGTATAATAAAATATACAAGTACAAAACAAATATGTATGTATATAAATAAATAAGTATCAACTCCTTAAGGTGGAGACTGACTGGAGCAGTTCGTCATAATATCGCTCGCGGCGAGCATCCGAAACTACGGATGGAGTGCTCGGCTCGCTGTACTGACTATACGAGTGCTCACATCGTAACGTAACACGTTACGACGAAATGCTCCAGTCAGTCTCCACCTTTACATTACACATACAGAATGACCCATTCAAGTTCTCATTCTTCCCTTGATTTTTTTGTATGACGAGCTATAATCAAAAAATTGTAGCGTGACGTGTGTATTGAATCAATCACATTACAAAAATATAAATAAACCATTGAGTTCTGATTTTCATTAAGTCAATTTTAGAGGACTTACACAAAAACAAAAAGCCATACGTCATTAACCACACTAAAAGCGCAAGATCAAAAACTGAAGGCAAAATAAATATTCCTCGTGTGAGATCTTCGTTTGCCCAAAGACATTCAAATTTTATGGGCCCTCGAATTTATAATATGCTCCCACAAGAAATATTATGTTCAGTTGGAAATAAATTCAAAATGCACACAAAAGAATGGCTCCTAAAAATTGGAAGATCCCAGCTGGAGCAGCAAATAAATGTTTGTGTGTGATTAATCTATGTGTCAGTGTTTTATAATTATATAATCCTATTTTCTAATGTTATAATATTACTCCTTTAGATTTTACTTTTCTTTTAGTTAAACTCTCTATTTGCTTTCATTTTATAATTATTATTTCATATTATTTCAGTCTTACCACTTTTAAATTATCATTAAAAATATATAAAGCTGTATTATAAAAATAATAAGCATACCCTGCCTACCTCAGAACAGGTATCTCCAAATACCTAGTGAGGATAGACAGTGTCCAATAAAAAAAAAAAAAAAAAAAAAAAATATATATATATATATATATATATATATATATATATATATATATATATATATATATATATATATAAATATGTAAAACTTAAGTTACTTTATCGACCTGAGACTTCTGTGGATCCACCTATTGGCTAGATTATATAGTGAGTTTAGTACCATGGGAAATTTAATTGAATGAATCTGAAAGGTGCAATAATTTTAGAATTAAAAAAAACAATTCAATTATGATCCCAGGGATTTTAAAAGCGAAGATGAAGAAAATCAATGATTAATTCAATTTGTTACGCAAACTTAAAATGTGCCTCAAAGCTAATAAGCTCAAGGCTAACTGATGAAGGAACGGCACATATAATAATGAAACGATGATGATCTTGGAAGTTATTTATTGACTTGGCGTTTAATGGGGTAAAATGTTTCACTATAAAAACAGTGCGGGACAATACATGTTCCCAAATTCAAAAACCGCCATCTGCTTATTGCTTGTTTTGCCATTTGCTGATGCATCCGTTGAAAGAAAGTTCAGTGATCTTAAAAACAGAAAACCAAAATCGCGTACATACAGAATAGATACTGTGGTATATCTTTAATGGCTACCAGAAAAGGTATTAAAAACAAGGGGTAGTTTAAAATTTAATCCACCAAATTTAACAGTTCATTTAATGTTAACAGCGAAAATATGGCAAAAAAACAGTGACCTAATAAATATGAATAAATTAATTTTATTTTATTTATGTTTTGAAAGTATATTTTTTACGTTGATATTCTGCTATTTTGTAGCTGATGAAAATCTGCCACCATAATCATGGAATATATTCTTGTAGATTCATGTTGCAAACGCTCTCGTCAATCTGACAACGTAGCCACCAATAAGGGTTGTCTTGGCCGGCTGACGGTAAAAACGGACAATAGATTTGGCCGGCGACGGACATAACGGTAAAAGTAGAACAATGGGGGTTTCGTCCCGGCAACTGACCTTACGGGAATTAAAACGACCGTCGCTCGGGATACAAGGCTAAATGTTACTACCTGCACGCTAACCCTCAGCCGTTTTTGACATCCTAAAGATTTGAACGCAATTGTGAATAATTATTGAGTAGGCGACATGCAGAAAGATTCGATACTACTAATACCATCTAGCGTTAGCGAGTATCAGCAATTAGATACCATTTTGTAGGGAATAGGTGCGTTTCCCAGACAAAATTGAAAAACTAATGATGATTTCATAGAAATCGCTAAAGAAAAAAATAGTATTTTGTGGATATTTTGTTGACAGTAACTGATCACACTTTTTATCTTGTCGATTACCATTCGGTAACAAATAATTATTTGACAATTAAATAAGGGGGTGATAATGTGTTCTCCCTTTTTTAATCAATTATAAGGCAATTCACAGACTAAAAGTCATACTGGAAGCAATTTTAAGCGGGTTCAAAGTTGATCCTGTAATTTTACATTTTTCTGAAGCATATTTATGCTTCAGAAACTGCTCGTGTTTATGTGAACCTATATGATTGGCATCCTATGACGCCAATAGGCATCCAATGCAGTCATCATCGAAAAGGCATTATTACCAATCGGATACCTTTCCGGGGAAACGGTTGAGGCTTGCAACAAACATTTTAGATGTAACCGCCAAGATTTTGCAAGGAAATTTTCCAGGGAAAGTTTGACCACCTTCTGCTCAATTCAGATCCTGTGCTCAGTAGTATGCAAACTGTCAAAAAAAGAAGTGGATTTTATCCGAGACCCTAGACATGTTTGTATCTGCGAAATCCAATACATAATTAATTGCCAATTAGAAGAACACCAGCGATGCGATGTGGATTTCTGACGGCCACGTCCATTTGGCAATGGAGAACTAGAAGAGAAGGTAGTTATACTTAATTTATAAAGACAATAAATATAAAAAGTGTCCATTCTATCAATCAGATCTCTAACAATGGTTATCAAGTAATTCACGCGCTGGGATAGTGACGTGAGTGTATAAAACTTTTACATAAAAACAATATACAGTAATATGATAATTACATACTGAATTTCTAAAGAGAATCAACATTAAAAGTCTCCGTTGGACCAATTCACTCGCTTAGACGTGATATCGTTGTGAGTGCAAGTTATGCTACCTAATACATAATATATCCTACTAATAAATTAACCACCAATGAGTCCATTCGCCAGGAACTACGCTTGGATGGCTTGTCTCTGGCCAATATCTGTACCCGACGGATTCTCCAGTTCTTTGGACATGTTGCGCGTGGCAGAGGATAGCCTGGAACGACTAGTTGTGATCGGTAGCCTGGAGGGAAAGAGAGGGAGAGGAAGATCCCCTACACGATGGACAGATCAAATTAAGGCAGCAGCAGGCACCTCAGTGGTTGGAGCGCTACGTGCAGCGCAGTCAAGGGATAACTGGAGAAGAGTCATTGCTTCTGCAAGGGTCACAACCCTCAGCAATGAGGATTAAGACGGAGAAGAATAAATTAACAATTAACTGAACAACCTTCATTATGAAGTGTCCTTGGAAGAATTTACGTGTTGTGTCTCGCTTGTGATTAAAATCTATGCTCCATTCATAAACCTTTACGCGCAAACGTCCAGCTTTAAACTTAACCTTTTCCGACTGGTCGACGAGAGCGCTTGAAAACATAAATAATTATTCCATCTAAGTATCATTACGATTCTTAGTCTCCAAACACATATTAACGCGTTTCTTTGCACGGACGGTCGACATATTATCTACCAGTTTGCTGAATTCCAGGATACTCAGGATCGTTACTCCTAGTCCGTTATGATCCCTTCAACCTAATTCCAATTTGTTAAAGAAACTAAGGAGCTCTCTGTGCAAGAATAATCTTATTTAAAAAATAAGGTAAGTCATTTGATACCATCATCCTGTTATTTTAATAACCGCGAAATACGAGTACAACAATCTTTACAATTAAGTATGGTTGGCAGTAAGGTTTGCAGTGCTCTCCGTGATATTCATTGCAGTAAGTCCTACATTTGTAATGAGATGAACGATATACAAACGTGTTTATCTAAACCAGTAGACACTAGCAAATTTGAATTTGCTAGTGTCTACTTATCTCCTCTTCATTCGTGAATCCGATTATTTGAACATTTTATTTGTACAGAATCAAATTAAAATTAGGGCAGGTTCGAGGTGAAGAAAACAAAACCGTTCTTTTACAAAGAAAAACAATTATTCAGCATAAATTTAGAGAACGATTGGGTCTAAATGTTGATATGCCGCGTAGTGGAGGAAATGGCATTTCTAACAATGGAAATACTGCTGGTAATTTTTTATAAATTTATCGGTTTCGGCTGAAATTACAGGATTCGAAAAGAGTTATCGACAGATGCTGTCACCTGCTGCAGTGTCTGTCATCAGGCTATCAAATTAATACAGGTAATTTTTAAGAGTATGCTCAAGAAACTGCTCAAAAACTTGTTCAGGCTTATCTGTGGTACATTATACCACCTTCCGTGCACAAAGTTTCGATTCATGGATCTGAGGTGATTGATCATTCGTTATTATCAATAGGGTAGCTCTCCGAAGAGGCTGCAGAGTCCTCAAATAAAGTTATCAAATTATTCGGGCGCAATCATACTAGAAAAATATCAAGAATTGTAACCAACACTGATCTTTTAAACAGACTTCTTCTTAGCTCTGACCCGTTTATATCTAGTTTAAGAAAATTACCGCGCAAGAAGTCTGTATTATCAGAAAAGGTGTTGTAGATGTTAAATGTTTAGGAATTAGGTATTTAATTAGAATTCCCTATTTGATTTATTAATTTTAATTAATTTATCAAATAATGATGTAAATTTAAAAAATATTAGACCATATTTTATAATCGATAAGAATTGAATTTTGGTTTTCGCAGAATTCTTTAATCTCATGGACTGAGTCGCCCGTATGATGGAGCCGTCAACGAGCATGCTGGTTGACGGCTCGTTACTGTTTCGATGGGAGCGCAATGGGTGCTTTAATTCATGGGTCTGAGGTGATTGATCATTCGTTATTATCAATAGGGGAGCTCTCCGAAGAGGCTGCAGAGACCTCAAATAAAGTTATCAAATAATTTAGGCGCAATCATACTAGAAAAATATCAAGAATTGTTACCAACACCGTCGATACAGCGAGGATATTTTACTTACTTACTCTACTCAGTTAGTAAGTAAAAGTCGTCATCCAAGAAATATGAGTGTAATAAAAAACTTGGATGATTTAAGTGACGCGATAAATTTGATTGAATCCTCTATCCATGACATTACCATCTAAGCCATTGATTTAAATGATGTTCTAATTATGTTGCAATTATACTTCCCAGATAGTGATCAGAGAATTATGTTCATTATAGAACAAATTAAGTATGCCGCTACCCTAAAAAATCTCCGTCCATACAGCGGGAATACTTTGATATTTGCAGCGTCAATGTTTGTACACTCTCGCCCATATACCATATGTTATATAATATTAATTATTTGATAGAAATTAATTTCAAAATTTAATTTGTTTGATTAGGATGCTTAAAAAAAATAAAAAATTCTCAAACTTTTATATAAAAATTTAATATTTATTTTTACGACTTTGGTAATGAATGTACTTTCATTTCACCGCATCAATAGACAGGTGAAAAGTTACAATATAAAGCAATGAAGGCAGTGTCCATAAACGGGGGAGTCGACAAGACAGCCCTGGCACCTGGTGAAGTTGGGGTGCACATTGTGATCGCCACGCCCCGTGGACTCCTACAAGCGATTCAAGAAAACTTTCTAACCGTTCAAACTATATCGTTCTTGGTATTGGATGGCCTCGATAGGATGCTGGAAATGGGTTATAGACCACAAATCACCGCGTGTCTCATGGCTGTTAGATCAGCTAGGCAGACAGTGGTGGTATCGAGCAAGGAGCCTGTCGACATGCGAGGATTGGAAATGTATGTGAACAACCCCGTGCAGATGATCATAGACTCCATGCCGCAATATTCATTCTAAATATAACTATGTGAGATTCTTAACAACCGTTTTACTTTAATTTGACCTTTCTTTCAGTATTTTTCAAACTTAAGAGAAGTGTTTAATTTTTATTATTTTTGTTAAATATTGTGACATATAACGAGGATATATGTTTATGTATTAATTTTAAATCAAACACAGATTTTTTGAGTCTACTAAGTTGTATTTTATTAACAAAAAACACATAAAAAATTATATTGTGACAATTGTTTCAATAAAAAGAAAACAAATATAAGGGTACATACCTACATCCCCCATTAGCTACTGTTGTCTCCCATAAATTATCGCTGCACGTGTTAAAACTGTCACTTAGAATTGTATAGCTACATAAGGACCGTAGTCCATTTGATCTTCACATTCGTTTGATTATGCCCTAACAAGGCGAAACAATTGTCACAATATAATTTTTGATGTGTTTTTTGTTAATAAAATACAACTTAGTAGACTCAAAAAATCTGTGTTTGATTTAAAATTAATACATAAATTAAAATGGAGTTCTACAAATTAAACGCCAAGTCAAAAAAAAAAAAAAAAAAAAAAAAAGGATATATGTTGATTTATAATTAAATACTCGGTACGCTGGTACACTCTCGGTCTGACCTAGCGAGTATAATTATTGTTACACCATTTAGTTTCTAACATAACATCAGCTCTAGAGATCAGTGGAATATCGTTACGTAAGAGAACTTATGTTCGAGAGTTAGAAGAGACAAAGTAATTGATTTTTATGGATTATACATATATGGAATGTGATGTGATACGTATTGTCTTTTTCAGAATTATCCAAATTTTTTGTAACTCAGTTAACAAAAAGTTGCAATTTCAAGTATTCAGCTTTTGATTTTTTGTTGTTTTATTTTGGTGTTGTTCACTTGGTGACATCGGTGACCTTGTTTCATTTAGTAATAAACTGCTCATTTTATTTGTTCATTCAATTTATGTGGAAAACAACAAAATTTAAAAAAAAAATTGTTATTTTACAGCCAAACAGCTGAAATCCATGATATTAAACGTTATGAAGGAGGTAGAAGATGTTGGCTTCCAAATAATATCTTTAATATCTGATAATAATGCCATAAATAGGAAAACGTTTGGATCGTTCAAACCGAATCAAATATTACTCCCCAGTGTACCACATCCGATAGATAATAGTTGAAAAATATATTTTTATTTTTGATCCTGTTCATATAATTAAGTGTTTCTAATAATTGGATTTTAAGTAGGATGTTAAATGTGTAATGAAATTTCCTGATATTGCTGATTTCAAAACATTTGAATTTAGTCTGCGAATCAGAGAAAAAGTCACAAATTAAATTGTACACATGTTATCATACAAAGTATTGTATCCTAGTAGCATTCAAAAACAAAATGTATATTTGGCATTGAAAGTTTTTAATGAAAAAACAATTGGGGGGTGAGAGAAATATTTTTAGACTCTGATGGCACTTAATATATTTCGTAGATGGTGGAAATTTTTTAATGTACATATATAGTGCATTAGAAGGAAATCGTTTCAATGATCCACATAGAGAACCCGTAAGAGAAGATAGTTTAGATTCTATAAACTCTTTGCAAAACATGTCTCGGTGGTTGAAGAATTGGAGGGTCACAATTCCTGTTAGGGATTCTCCAAGTGCGCAAACATGCCAATCTCTAATTACCACGTTAGATGCCTTTAATTTAATAATTCCATATATGTTCTCTATGGACAAAATAGATTAGCTCCCGCTAGGCAAGTTCCAGAATGATGATCTGGAAGCGAGATTTGGATGCTATCGAGTGGAGCTAATTATTATATTAGCTACATTCAAGTCTTAGAAAGTGAAAGAATTGGATCATTTTGATTTGTGTGCAGTTAAAAATAAAATACATGAAATGTTTACAGTCAGAAGGGAGGGTAAGCTTTTAGCCGAACTAAAGAATGAGATCAGTTTCCGAGGCGGTCGTACCACACTGGAAAATTATCCGTCAAATCGGATTTCGATTTAAAAAATGTGGGTCCAAGAGAAAAGTACTCATGGAACGACATGACATTATATACTTAAACATTTTACATCAAAATCGTAATGACGGTAGACCTGTCGTGTTTCTTGATGAAACGTATATTCACGCATCATATTCAGTATAAAAATGCCGCCAATCTGAGACAAACATCTAACTGTTTATCTTACTGCATTTTCAGGTTTGTGAAGCTCATTTTTTACCATCAGATATCTCAGAGATATTTCCATCATAAATGGTTCAATGGAAAAAATAACAGCGCTTTTATCGAGAGTTCAACCAGCAAAAAATTCAGTAGCATCCATCCTTCCAAATTGCCCAAGGCATTTATAATATCGAAACACATCTTCCCAGGAGAGTGCCTGAGAACAAATTCCTCGAAAAGAAGTCGAGCAATCGAATATTGCATTTCAAAATAGTGTAACCTCAAACCAAAAGTACCAGGACAATCGGCACCTTCAATACAGAGAGTGAGGACCCACAATAAAGATCAGAATGTTGAACTGCTACTCACCAAAAAGCCGAGATTGGACCTAGATGCAATAATAAGAAAGAATGCATTGACTAAAAAAAGTACTTTGTGTTTGGTGGGATAAGATTGGTACTAGTTATTAAAACCTAGTGAAACAATTAACGCAGAGGTATACTGTGATCAACTAGTTAGATTAAAAGCGGAGCCGCTGAAAAAACTTTCAGTTTTGGTGAACAATCAAAGGGGGATTTTGCAGCACGATAATGCCAGACCACACGCGGCACGGATCACGCAGGAAAAAACAGGGAGCTTGATTTAGATTTTGCAGCACCCTCTGACTACACCTATTCAGATCTTTGGAGCATTCGTTTAAAAATAAGATTTCAAATGCGTTTGGACTGTGTCAAAAAGCATTTAGCCATTCTTTAACGAAAAACCAGCAGAGAATTGAAAAGTTACCTAATCTCTGGAAGAGGGTCATCGAAAACAATGGAAATTATTTTATTGATTAATGTTACATACATTTTTTGTATTTGAAAAAAAAAATCTTTACTTTCCGCTTTACCTAATAATAGCCAAGGTCAAACATTTCATAGTTTGAGAATCTGCCTACTGGATGACATTGTTTCTCATGGAGAATTGTATGTGGCATTATTACGGTGCGGGTTACTGGATACCATTATAGTTTGATTGCCACCAAATAAATCCACCACCAAAAACATGATTTATTCCGAAGTTTTATTGGAGACTGTTCAATCTTAGTGATTTTTGCAGTTCTATTCGGATTAGTTCCCCTTATTTACCGCAATCATGTTTTATATATTTAAAAAATCGAAAATTCTTATGTCAATTTCAATCATCAATCTCAATTGTGTAAATTTATCAGGCATGCCACCGATTATTTTTGATTTTAGACAAATACTCCCAGTCATTAAAGATTCTTCTAGACCCGCCACGGTCAATGCATCTTTAGTGAAATCACCACAATTTAGAACATTAAAATTTAAAAGATAATGCTCGGGCAGGCATCCTATTATTTTGTCACATTTTTGTTCGAATGATTTAAAGTGTTTAAAGGAATTACTTCATAATGGAAAGGTTCTTAAGATAAGCAAAAGTTTTCCTATTATTTTGTCACATTTTTGTTCGAATGATTTAAAGTGTTTAAAGGAATTAATTCATAATGGAAAGGTTCTTAAGCAAAAGTTTTCCTATTATTTTGTCACATTTTTGTTCGAATGATTTAAAGTGTTTAAAGGAATTACTTCATAATGGAAAGGTTCTCGTTAACTTGTCCACTTATGTCAACTTTATTTTCCTTGCCCTTCTTGTATTGTATTTTATTGTGTATGCGTATATATTGTTCACATACATTCTCGGCAGTAATTTATTACCGCATCGAATTTAATTTAAAAAAAAAAGATTACATCTCAAAGACCTACTCCTGATTTGAAAATGATAAATTACGTAAAAGGAAGTTTAATCAGTCAGTAGACAAAACTCGTTGGATTTCCGGCTGCTCTCATTTAATTATATAATTTTGATTGTATTGCCATTTTTTATTCAATGGCAAAAATGTGTGGAATTCATCCGTTTACGATGATTAAAACAATTTTAAATGCCACAAAAAGACATAAAAATACACAGAAGCATTTGAACGCTGTTATAAGTTTCCATATTTTTGGTAAACAAAGAATGGAAACATACATACCTCGGTAATTATCTGAGGAGGTAATTGGACACAATTTAAAAGTAGACCATAATCGAAGTGTTTTTTAGCGTTTAATCGATGTTGTGTGCCATCAACAAGAGCTTCCATTTAGGGGTCACTATGCATCCGAAACATCATTGAATAGAGACAATTTCCTAGAGCTCGTTATTATTTAATATATTTATGATCATTTTAATTTTATATGATCATATTTATGATCAGGGTCCTAGTTACCTATCTAATAAAATACAAAACGATATTATTTGCAGCGTATCGGAAGTAATGAAAAATCAAATAGAATGGGATATAAAAACATCTACTTGTGTTTCAGTAATTACAGGCAAAACGCTAGATATTATCATAGTGCGGTGACTCGTGCAGATACCGACTACCGACGACAATCACCCGGCTGGCAACACTGACAAGCGCGTCACGCGGGCTGTCCTACACATTTCTGCAACTCGGGCGTACTCATCGCGCACTGTAAATATTACGTTTGAACAAAAAATAATCTTGTCTTGTCAAAAAATGTCTTGATAAGACGAAACACGTCACATTATATAACGTATATATTAAAATAAAAGTGGGATTCGATCTAATAATTTTGTTTCATTTTGGATACATTCCCAAAAATATTTTTTTTTTATCTAATTGACTTATTTACTGAAATGGCTGACAATCCTCAGCAATGGAAAGGTGATGATACAAATTTGTCGGCGGATTTTTTTTATAATTCTTTAAAATTAATTAATGAAATTTTATTTCAAGTATTTCATGAATATTTGAAAAAAACCGATAGTCTGTATAGTATCATACAAAAATCGCAAGTCGAAGTGGGTTGCTTCAGCAATAAGATAAGAATTTCATAACTGGTTGAGTAATGATTTTCAATCGCAATTTGATCAAATATATGTCGTTGCATCGCAAAACAATTCTGCCTCTCGCATAAGGCGAAATGTTTCTTGTGCTCGTACGGAATAAAAAAGAATTTTCATCCAAATTATTGATAACATATCTTCCGAAATTAATGACAGATATTCTGAAATATCATTTTTTTCAATTGCTCAGCAACAAACTATACGACAGACATAAATTGAATTTTCCAAATGATGAATTGGAAACTTTAGAATTTCACAACATGCTGCCACGGATGATGTATTGGCCGCAGCGTGAAGTGCATTGGGCGAGTTCTTATTCCTCATCCCGGTGGTACACCACCGTTTTTCCTGCAGGAAAAACTTTTTTATACAATCTTTTGATAGACATCCTAGAGAAAGAAGTTAAGAAAATAATGAGTATCTGCAGGAATAGCTGCAACGCTCTTAAAACACAGACGTATAGTACATTCGGCTTTTAAAATACCTCTAGAAATAACTTCCACATCGCAACTTGCTGTACAAGCGTAGTGGCTGCATGTATTAAAGAAGCGTCTATAATTATTTGGCACGAAATTCCAATCGCAACTTGCTGTACAAGCGTAGTGGCTGCACGTATTAAAGAAGCGTCTATAATTATTTGGCACGAAATTCCAATCGCAACTTGCTGTACAAGCGTAGTGGCTGCACGTATTAAAAAAGCGTCTATAATTATTTGGCACCAAATTCCAATCGCAACTTGCTGTAGAAGCGTTGTGGCTGCACGTATTAAAGAAGCGTCTATAATTATTTGGCACGAAATTCCAATCGCAACTTGCTGTAGAAGCGTAGTGGCTGCACGTATTAAAGAAGCGTCTATAATTATTTGGCACGAAATTCCAATCGCAACTTGCTGTACAAGCGTAGTGGCTGCACGTATTAAAGAAGCGTCTATAATTATTTGGCACGAAATTCCAATCGCAACTTGCTGTAGAAGCGTAGTGGCTGCACGTATTAAAGAAGCGTCTATAATTCTTTGGCACTAAATTCCAATCGCAACTTGCTGTAGAAGCGTAGTGGCTGCACGTATTAAAGAAGTGTCTATAATTAAATATTTGTGGGGTGCCCTCAAAGATAAATGTTACGCCGACAAGCCAGAGACAATTGACGCTTTAAAGGACAATATTCGTGAAGCCATTGGTGAAATACAGCTGCACACAATCGATAATGTGCTTAAAAATTGGACCGATCGTGTAGGCTACTGCATGGCCAGCCGAGGCAGCCATTTGAATGAAATTATTTTCCATTATTAACCGGAAGGATTGTACTTATAAATAAAAAAAGAAATTTGAGAAAATATTCAGTAGTTTTTTTTTTATAGCATTTTCAAAAAAAAAAAGTTATTTGGCGGACCCTTTAATAGTCCAACGGTGTCAAATCGCAGCTCCGAGGTGGCCAAACGACATCAGCTCTGCGGCTGATAATGCGATCTTCAAAAACAGGGCGCAAAACATCGAGTGTAGCTTCGGCTGTGTGGCACGTAGCGCCGTCCTGTTGAAACCAAATGTTGCCAATATCCTCCTCTTCAATTTTTGTGAACAAAAATCCGTTCAACATGGCCCGATAACGATCGCCATTGACTGTAACGGCCACTCCTTGCTCATTTTCAAAGAAAAATGGCCCAATTATGCCTCTGGACCAAAATCCGCACCAAACAGTGACTCGTTTTGGGTGTGCCGGCTTTTCAATGTATGCGTGCGGGTTTTCTGTGCCCCAAATACGACAATTTTGCTTGTTTACATACCCGCCAAGATCAAAATGAGCTTCATCCGAAAAGATGATTTTTTTGGCAAAATCGGCATCTTCTGTAAGTCGATCGCAGGCCCACTCAGCGAAGCGAAAACGCATTGGATGGTCAGTTGGCTTCAACTCCTGAACCAATTGGACTTTGTATGGCGTCATACCAAGGTCTTTATGCAAAATTCGTCTCAATGATGTCTCCGAAATGTTCAATTGTTGAGAACGACGGTGAATTGATGTTGATGGCGCTTCACGCACACTTTCTGCCACAACATCGATATTCTCGGGTGTACGCACTGTTTTTGGCTTTTCACGCTTTGGTTTATCGATGAGGATGCCAGTTTCTTTCACTTTTTTCACAAGATAACGAACATACGGAGCTGACGGTGCTTCTCTTCTTCCAAAAACCGTACGCAATTTTCGCACACATTCTGCAACATTACCATGATTTTCAAAGTAATGTCGCAATATTTCCCAGCGTTGTTCAAGCGTATACACAACCATATTCGCTCAGCGGAAGGATAAAACTAATTATCTGTCAAATCAGACATGAGCTAAGTGTTACCATTCACGAAATAAGCACTAGTTGAAAAAAAAAACTTTAGATGGCTTAAAGATATTAACAGAATTCTGTCCCGTTTGGATGTAAAATAATAAGGATTTTAGACAAATACTCCCAGTCATTAAAGATTCTTCTAGACCCGCCTCGGTCAATGCATCTTTAGTGTGTAATAGTCTAAAGAATATTACTCGTTTAAATTTGAATTTATCATCAGCGACTCACGTGATTCACACTGTTTACGTGACTTTTGGAACATTTTTTCATTTCCGCTCAAGTACATTGAGTACAATCCCGCCCGGACGACGCCATTCCAAATAAGTCACTCGTAGCGTGTGCACGCTATATTCTATTTTACGAGAATTTCTCGTTTTATCATAAAATGAAGTTACTTATATATATGAATCTGTGCTTGAGGATTCATAGTTCTTCAAATGTACGATTTTCTGTGAGCTGAACCAAAGTTAACCTATAAAAAATGGAGTTAGCCATAACCTAACTATAGCCAGGTTCAAAATAGTGTCCTCACGAGTGTTAATCGGACATGAACATCACATAAATCTACACCAGATATCGATCTCTCGAACACGTGGGCACTGGCATCATATTTTATATTCACGTCAACTTCCCTAACCTCCTATGCCGTCATGTCTTCAGATATACAATTGTCCAGCCTCGAAGTCATCGTCTCTATCCGCTTCGGTACCTGTATGACGTCATCATCCAACGGATTCCAGTAGCCAACGCCCTGTCCGTATGACGTCATCATCCAACGGATTCCAGTAGTCAACGCCCTATTCACCTGACGTCATCATCCAACGGATCTACAGTTGCCCAACGCCCTGCCCATACGACGTCATCATAACCTACAAATATCTAGGTACCATCGTTCCATATAGTTTAATTAAAATTTTAGACAATCGATACAAACATTTAGTTAGTGACGTCTGGTACGTTGTCTGTAGATTTAATAATTATTTATAATTCTTGGTCATCATGTTAACATTTTGCTAACCTGTTAACGTCAAATAAACATTTTGTAAATAATTTAAGTGTTTCATTTGATGAGAATGTAGTCACCTTTAAGTATATTTATCATGGTATGCAATTAATGAACCGCGGTTTAACCCCCTGGGAATACAAGGAGTAAGTGTTAAAACCGTTGAGCTAGAAATAAAAAAAATAAAATAAAGAAAAGTGTCTTATTACAAAGCGTAGTGGCTGCACGTATTAAAGAAGTGTCTATAATTATTTGTCACAAAACTCTAATGGCACATTGGCGTGCCATCGATGTTGTAGATAAACTTAAGATATTCAACAGAATTCTGTCCCGTTTGGATGTAAAATAACAAGGATTTTAGACAAATACTCCCAGTCATTAAAGATTCTTCTAGACCCGCCTCGGTCAATGCATCTTTAGTGAAGTCACCACTATGGTCACAATTAAGAATATAAAGTTTGAAAGATAATGTTCGGGCATGCCCAGAATGGGCATATTTTTCCACGGGGCTATTACAAATGGATAACAGATCTTTAGGTGATCTGGAAACTCGAGATAGAGGTGCCATCATCTCACATTTTTCAGGGTACTGACTTAACCTCGAGGGATTTACTTCTATTGTCTTATTTTACGTGTTAATTTTAAATAAATGTTTGTTGAAAATAACCTCTTTCATTTTGGGTGATGAATTCCTACATTAAAATTAAATGAAGTAAGCCCAAGATGACCCCTTAGGATCTAGAGAGTTATTGGGTATGTTTCTCTCAAATAGGTTCATCCAAAGGTTTATTATTTTATATTCCACCCAATTTCAATATGTATTGATAACACAACTTGGCCTAGGCAACGAATGGACATTGTCTTATCATTGAGAATATTGAAAATGATGTAATTTTGCATGTCATAAAAAATTGTGTATTTTTTAATGATATTAATGACATTTTAATGAAATTAAGATTATGTAAGTCATAAATGTATTGGAGAAGAACAAAGAGACGCAGTTCATTAAGCTTTAAATGTTACAAATATTGTCCCCACCACATGCAACGCCTTTAAATTTGTATATAAGGGGTGGAGGACCAATATTTTGGTGCTCAGATGAGATTAACACGTTGTATCCCGGAGCCGTGTTTTGACGTGACAGTAAAACCGAACAAAAATGTGCATTTTATTGACATCTACTGACTTAACTTATAACTTTTTTGTACTTCTATGAATAGCAAATACTCGAACCATTCCAAAAATGTCAATTGATTTGCGATATCGATAAATATAGAGACCTCTTTTATCGATTGAAATCATATTTTTTTTCACGGCTGCTTGCGGCCGCCATTCGCCATTACGGTTTCGCTTGAGGTTGACGTTAGATTTCAAAGATTGTTTACGAGGCATATTTATCACAGGACTGCTGTTATTTTGATCAGAAAAGGTAAATATATTATATATTACATATTATTTTACATAATTAATGATTAATATAATGTTTTTATTTAGAGCATATTGTAGTTGCACGTCGGACTGGTCGACAATTAAGTCGCAACTCCTTCAACGCTTTGAGGAGGAAGACTATGTGACTTCAAAAAAATTGGAAATCTGGTCTTCCCGTCAAAGAACAAATGAATTGTCTGCTGACTACTTCGCGAGGGTAATTGCATCAAACAATACAATTGCAGAGGACGGCCTCTCTGAACCTGAATTGCTAAAAGTATTTAGAAAGGGATTGTCCCCCATATTAGTTTGTACAAAGTTTTCTTATGTTTCGGAACTAGAACGGGCGTGTCTGTCCTTTGAAAAACTAAACCAATGTAATTCGAGACCGCAATTTTCCGGTAGGCCCCCTCTTAGCAGACCTGTGGCTGAACTTTATCACAGGACTGCTGTTATTTTGATCAGAAAAGGTAAATATACTATATATTACATGTTATTTTACATAATTAATGATTAATATAATGTTTTTGTTAAATATCCTCGTAGTTTTGTGAGTCACAATACCACGTGTCAGTTTTGACAGGCAATTAATTTTAATTTTTTGTTATGTCCTCCAATATTCTTTATTTTTATTCTAGAAACATGGATAGTACATTTGATAATGAAAATATCAATGAATTGATGTTTGATTCGGACTCAGATATCGATTCATCGGCGTCTAGTGACATCGGAAACGTGGATGATTTGTGGTCCGATATTTTCAATGTTTCACCGCGTTCAGACCGCACTTTCGATTATGATGAAGACGTTGAAGAGACGCTGTTATGCTGTGCCAGTTCTGGAAAATTTCACTGGAAATCCTGGTGTAAAAGTGTTCCCAAGTGAACCTGAATCCGTTAAGTCAACGGCGGATTTGTTCCTTGGGAATAGTTTTTTTTAGCTTGATTACAGAGCAAACTAATATATACTGTAGGCAAAATTTACATAAACTGAGCACACATAGCGAGGATTTGCAATGGACTGATGTCACTGTGGATGAAATGGAAACATTTATGGGAGTATTTATTCTCATGGGACATGTACGCAAAAATAGGCTCAGAGACTACTGGTCTACTAACGCTCTGTTAGAAACGCCTATTTTTGGACGTACTATGTCCCGGAATAGGTTTTTCCAAATCTTGCAAATGCTCCATTTTACAAACAATGAATTGCGTCCCGTAGATTCCAATAGGTTATATAAAATACAATCGCTCATAGACCATTTTATTCCTCTCTTTCAGGCTGCTTACAAACCTAAGCAAAATATTTCTTTGGATGAAGCGATGATACCACGGCGAGGACGATTGGCATTCCGTGTGTACAATCCTAGCAAAATCCATAGGTATGGTATCCTTAGTCGTACTGTGTGTGAAGCAGGATCCGGTTACATCTGTAATTTTGCACTGTATCATGGGGAAAGTTACACTTTAGAAAATACGGTGACGAGTTTGCTTTCCCCGTATAATGATCAAGGCTATCATTGTTACCTTGATAATTATTACAACAGTGTAAAGTTGACAGATTCGTTGTTGCAAAAAGGCATTAGACTTTGTGGTACGATACGGCAAAATCGTGGATTGCCAGCCGTATTCAAAGCCACATCGAATGCCCTTAAAAAAGGGGAAAATGCTTTTTGTCGCAACGGCCAGACCTTGCTTCATTCCTGGTGCGACAAAAGGATGTACGAATGGTTTCCACAATACATTCTGCTAAGATGGTACACACGGGTAAGACAGATTATCTTGGCCGTGATATCATCAAGCCTGAAAGTGTGTTGGAATACAATAAGTATATGAGCGGTGTGGACATCTCGGACCAATTCTTGTCGTACTATAACATCCACAGGAAGACCATCAAGTGGTCGAAAAAAGTCTTTTTCCATCTTGTTATGTGTGCTCTATTTAATTCTTTTATTATATTTAAAAAAAACATGTTAGCAGTAAGAAAAATTTTAGAGTTTATTTATTAGAATATGTGCATGCTTTATTTTTTAGTAACAATTTTTCCCCTTCTGGAGACCACATTTTGCAGTCACCGGGTGCACTCCGAGTGCGGAACTCGCAGGATCCACCGAGCAGGTTGTCAGGGGATATGTCTAAGCTCATAATGATGGCTATACCTCCCACAAATAAAAAAGAGAAACCCTGTCAAACTTGCAAGGTGTGTGCGAAGCACAAAAAAAGGAGTGAGACCCGGTACATGTGCAAAAATTGCAATGTGGCTCTCCATAAAGGTAAATGTTGGCAATTGTATCACACTAAAACAAACTATTAAAGTGTTCTAAATAAATATATGAAGTTTCAATTGATTTAACCCATTATTTTCATAATTATAACACTTTTAAGGAACCCTTCGAAAAACATGAAATTTCACAAAAATGGGCCGGGCACTGGGGAAGTTTTATGAGTTGTATGCCGGGGCCCATAGAGTTAATATTAAAACGTGTATACGTCGCATTCGCTGTTTCTATTGACGTCGCTTTGTTCTTCTCGCCCTTGTGTTTGGTAATTTTTGATATATTGTTGTCGCTTTGTTCTTGTAACTTTGTAATTTTCTTTATAAATAAACAAGCGTCTACATTTGCGCATTTCCGTCTTCCTCATCACAAGTGTTCCAGTACCGTTAGCAGTAACAAGGTATGTTAGGTTCCTTGAGGAGGGTTAACTGACCCTATTACAATATATATATTGGTGGTTTGACTTTGTGAGGAATGAAGAGATAAGGCGTAGGACGCAGCAAATCTTGGTCACAACTGTCGTCAAGAAAAGGCGATTCAGTTGGCTTGGCCATGTACTCCGCATGCCTCCTGAGAGCCTTAATCAAGCTTGCCTCTTTTACAAGGCATCAGGTTCGCGCCGCCCAGGACGACCACTGCTGACAATTCCTCGGCAGTTCTCGTCAGAACTGACGCGGGGGGACGCGGATCTGACTTGGGAGGATGCAAGGGAGCTGGCAGCCGACAGAAAAGCCTGGAGACAGTTTGTGGACTCCATATGCTCCACCTAGGGAGCGGATATGGTTAATATATATATATATATATTACAATATACGTATATTCATCTATTCCGTATTATGGTGCTGTAACCACCAATGGGTAAATTAGACCTGATCTCCCATTTACTTCAAGAATTGTTTTGCACCTATACAACAATTTATTAATCTCCATTCCTGAAGCTGAAGGCTATATAAACAAGCCCACAATTAGGAGAATAATTGATGAAGTTAAAAACTCATTTAGCAGGTACGATAATGACGGCTAGAAGGCATATCCCATTACCAATAAAAAATGCTAAATTGAGGTCAGGTGAAACGATAACATGTGTCAAAAATAACAAATCACTTCTTGCTTGGAAGGATAGGAGAATAGTAACAGTATAAACCAATCATTATTCAAATGTTTATAAAACTGTATGAAGAATAATGAGAGGTGGCAAAGAATAAACGATAATAAAACCAAATATGATAATAAATTACACCAAATAATGGGAGGTGTGGATACTGCAGACCAGTATACTGCTATTGACCCACATCCTGATTTTGCTGTCTCTGCGTCAGATGACAATATCCTTGCAGAGTTTATAAATAAAACCATCCGCCCTGTTTCGGCCAAAATTTGTGTATTTTTTAGAATAATTGATGTATTAAAATAGTATTAATAAAGGTAGTCGAGAAGAACAAAGAGACGCAGTTCAGTAAGTTTAAAAATGTTACAAATACTGTCCCCACCCCAAGCAACGCCTTTAAAATAGTATTTAAGGGGTGGCGGACAAATATTTGTGTGCTCAGATTAAAAAAGATTCAAAACGTGTATACGCCGCGCTCGCTGTTTTTATATTGGTGTCTCTTTGTTCTTCTCGCCCCTTGTGTTTTGTAATTTTCGATATATTAGTGTAATTTCGTTATTTTCACTTACAACTTAATAAATAAATAAATGATGTAATGTAATGTAATTTTTAATAAATAAATGATTATCTTCATTTGCGCGTTTCCGTCTTCCCAATGACAAGTGTTCCAGTACCGTTAGCAGTAACACGCCCGAAGGACCTTCAAGGACTTGAACAGTTTGTTATTGGAGAAAAGCCAAGATGGATGCCATTGGAACCTCAAAAAAATTCATTACAGCCAAAGAAATGGGAAAAGCATCCCGATTTTGCTGTCCCTGCGTTAGATGACAATTTCCTTGCACAATTTATAAATAAAACCATCGCACTGGGAGTGGTTAGCAGCTAACCAAATGTAATTAACCAAATACAGCCCATCCACTGAAATGGAACAAATTTCTATAAATTATCTTGTGCATTGATTTGTTAAAACGAGAAATATTTGGTCTGGGGAAGATTTTATAAGTTACCTCCAATATCTCAGAAAAATCATGCAAGATGGCAGCCAATGCCACCCTCCAAGCAGACTGCTTTATGGCATAGCCTAAGATTTGGGAGGATAACTGCATCTAGACTGCACGAGGCTACAGATTGCAGCACAATTGATGGGATGCTGACTGAAACCATTCTTGATGGCAGGATAATTGAAACTGCGGCAATACGGCGGGGTCGGCTTCTTGAACCAGAAGTTTTACAAGTCTCGCAAAAAGACTTGAAAATAGAATAAAGAAATGCGGCCTCCTGCTTTCCAAGAAGTTTCCCATTTTTGGAGCCTCTTCGGATGCAGCAGCGGACAATTTTGTACTGGAAATAATATGCCCTACAACAAAACGATATTTTGTCAATGGGATGGAACCCAATCCAAAATATACGATCCAGATGCAACTTCAACCGCATATTGCTAACACAAAAAGAGCACTTTTCTGTGTAGCTTCTGTAATACTCATAACGGTATTACGCGTCAAATTTAAATAATCATCGAGTAGTCACGTGGTTCACTCGGCCTACGTGGGTTTCTACATGTTTACACTTCCGCTGATCTACATAACTCAGCCCCCCCACCCCACTCTTTTTTGGTCGGTCCGACCGAGCGCACGTGCTTGTGCTGGTTTGTGGTTTTTATCATGAAACTACGTCGATAATCTGTTGAAGAAGTTATTTTTATGTATTTGATCTGAGCTCTAGTGTTCCTAGTTCAAGTGTGCGATTCTGTGATCCGAACCGAAGTTGACCTGTGGAAATGGAGCCAACATAGCCAGACTTAGCCAGATTCCGGCTTGTGTCCTCGCGAGAGTTAGTCGGACACAAACATCACGTACCCCTCCGCCAAGATATCGGAGGATGGATCCAAATCTCAGCCAAGCCAAGTTGTGAGAGGCATTGTGTCCTGGGCACGTGTTCCGCCCTGAAATAGCATCTCAAACACGTGCACGCGGGCGTTGTGTGTTCTAATTCCCGCCAACTATATTGGCCTCGTGCCCTGTAATATCTTCAAATCATCGTTTTCAACCGTTTCCAGTGCGCCACGCCCTTGACGGCGCCATCTTGAGAATCGAGTTTGCCGCTCCGCTCGCCAGAGGTTGCTATACAGCGTTTGACAGTTGACATTTCGTGAACCTCAAAAACTTAGGTAGTATTGTTTCATCCTAGTTAATAGAAATTCAGACAATCCATACAAACATTAATCAATCTAGTCTGGTACAGTGTCTCTAGAATTAATATGTAGTTTTAATTAGTATTTATAAATCTTTGTGATCCTGTTAACATTTTGTCTACATAACCTCGAATAAACCCCTTGTAAAAATGTTTTAAGTGTTATCATTTGGTGAGAGATAGTATTCCCAACTAAGTTCCTCAGATATGCAATTGAAGACCCATGCTGTTACACCCTGAGAGTCAAAGAGCAAATTGTTCAACCTTCTGAGCTAACAAAGTAATTTAATTTAAAATAAGAATGTACTATTACACTACAAAAAATCACAATCACAATCCAGAGTCAAAGCCAAGTCAATATCCGTTGAGACTAACCGCACAACATTTCTTGGCTGACATTCCCTCGATTCCCCAAACAAATAGAAAATCGCTGTTCCGGGAATGTAATGCATGCAACAATACATCACAATGACCGAAATGACGAGTCCAAACACAATTTTGGTGTAGTGAGTGAAGTGTAGTGTATTTTTAGGCTTCTTATTGGATATAGAACTGGAAAGCTGATTTACTTGGGAGTAAATAATAAATTTTGTTACATTTGTACGTCGAGTAAAGGACAAAATAAACAACATAATTGTCGAATATCTTAAACCGGACCATCAACAGGTACGGAAAAAAATATTATAGTACAAGGTATGAACCATATTTTTAGAAGTAATGTAGTATGGGTAAAATTTATGATTGGGAATGGGGATTCTAGTACTTATGCTTGTGTTTTTGGAAAAGCACCATTCGGGTCAAAAATTATAAAAATAGAATGTGCTAATCGTCTAGTGAAGTGTTTTGCATCAAAATTATTTACTCTTGCTGCACATAAAAAGTTTGAAGTTCATGGAAGAACCTCGTTGCGCATAAGAATACCCCGCCTAACAGCTGCAGTACGCGGTGCCATTAGAAATGCCAAAGGGAATATCCAACAATTGCGCAAAGATCTGAAAAATGCCCCATAGCATGTTTTTGATAATCATGGTATGTGCAGAGATGACTATTGTAAGTGAAAAATGCCCCATAGAATGTTTTTGGTAATCATGGTATGTGCAGAGATGACTATTGTAAGTGAAAAATGCCCCATAGCATGTTTTTGGTAATCATGGTATGTGCAGAGATGACTATTGTAAGTGAAAAATGCCCAAGAAATAATTCATGTCCCGTATTTAGAACGGTGTAAAATTTTTCAGGAAATTGAATACCATTTGTACCCAATTATATTGAAAGCTGATGAAGTAAAAGACAATACAACTGAATGAGAATGTCTCTTCTTTGTAAGTTTGTCGGTGGTAAAAGGATAGATTTTTCTGAAGGCGCCTCATACGAGCGACGTTGCTATGGCGCTGGACTCTCGCATTCTATTGGTCCCGCATATGTATATAGGCCATGCAAAAGACTCGCAGGAAAGAGTCCTGGCAAGACAACCAAATAGATTCTTAGGAAAGCTCAAAGCCTGTCGCTTAGTTTTTAGTGAAGAAAGGGGTAAAATAAGTCGTGCAAAGAAATCTAATCGTACAGCTTCAGATTGTGAATATGGGCCAAACGCAGCACAGCCAGATATAAACCAAACCGAGACCTTATCAACCAAGTATCTAGTGAAGACCTATGCGTGGGTCAATTGGAAAATCTCACTCGGATGATGGCACGAGAAAAAAGGTTAACCGCCTCTATATTTGGAACCATATATAAAATGAGAGAGACCACTTCGTGTCGCAACATTGCTAAGCATCTCATTCTGAAAGATAAGATTCATACAAAAGCTATTCAGTATGGGAGAGTAAACGAAAATAGAGCGATAGATTTGTATGAATCCGCTCATCATGTAAAAGTACAGCTTTGCGGAATATTTGTAAGAAGTAATGTACCCTACCTAGGATCAAGTCCTGATGGATTAATTGGTAAAGAATATCTTACCGCTGCAGGTGTCTGGTCCGCATATACCAGTTATAATTACATGATTTTGATAGTTTTTCTGGAATAAACCCTGAATTATCATTATCAAAAGATTCGTGTGAATTAAAATTTTTCGAGCACTTCTACAATAAAATATCACAGACAAAATTGTTAGCAAAATAATTTTGCCCTAGCATGAAATAGGGTGTAAGAACTTCACCCCAAAAATCGAAAATCAGAAACTGGTTCGAAACTTTTAGCGCTGAATTATGCATATTTGAAGCGCTTGTCATGCTGATGACGAGAAATAGTCACCTGACAATTCAAGAGCATTGGTCAACCGATCCACAAACAATATCCCATGACCGATTTCAACTTTTGCTGCTAATGTTTCATTTTTGTGATAATCGCGTTACAAGTTCAGAATAAAAATTATGGTACATTACACTCGAATCATTTTAAAAACACTTTCATGCCATTCCAAAACTTATGCACAGTTGAAAGTATGATTGTTTTTAAAGGCAGGATTAATTTTAAGCAGTATATTCCGTCTAAACGGCACACGTTTGGGATAAAAACGTTTATGTTATGTGATGTACTTACAGGATACATTTTAGATTTCACAATCTATACAGGAAAAGGAATAGAAACAACGCGTGAAAATGAACTAGGAATGTGTGGTTCAGTGGTGACAACCTTATTGAATGATTACTGTAGTAAAGGACAGTTTGTTTTGCAATAATTGGTCCTGGACTCGCAAATTATATTCCATTGTTTCAATTTAAGTATTTCCACCCTCTATCATTTTAAGTTTAGTTAAGTTTGTAATTTGTATCAATAAAAGGTATAATCTGTCAGTACGATATTTTATTCTACCGTGCATTGAACATACCATTTTAGCTAAAGATTCAACCAAAGCGTTCTCAAGAGCTGATTTTTATGGAGCGAATAATTATAACGCTAGATATGTAAATCATTAGCAGTTTGTAGAGCCTGATAGTAGTCGACAAACCCCATGTTTAGCAGGCACTCACAACTTAACTATTGTAGCCGTCTGGCGACGCCATTTGGTGTTGTCAGGTTGACAACACTGAATTATACTGCTACTGTCAGGTTGACGACACTGAGCGGATTCAACAAAAGCAGCCAACCGGAGCGCGGGGGCGAGAATCGCCTGCCATCGCTTGATTGTTAAAGAACGTATATTTTAGCTTCATATTTCATTCAATGTTCAATAATCAATTAGATAAATTATAATAAGTTAATATCAAATCGTAATCAAAGTGTAAGAACTGTAAGTAAGCATTTTCTTTCAAATATCCTGCTCTGGCTTCCCGCACAATAACCCACACACTGGGTTTCCAAATTGGTGACCTCCGTTATACCACATACACAGGGTCTACCATACTATTAAAAGCCTAAATGTGTGATCGATTATAATAAAAGTATGGGCCTTGTTGATAAGGCTGATACAATGTTAAGTAGATTGAGCTGTATGAGAAAATAAATAAAGTGGTACAAAAAAGTTTTTTTTTCCATTTCATAGACTTATATTTACTAAATGCGCATATTTTGCATACGTTTATCATGCAAAAAAAGATAAGTCTTTCTGAATTTCAGTTAGCTGCAATTAGACAGTTAATTGAAAAATACCATAAAAGTGTAATTTAAAGAAAAGTCTAATCGTCCATCTATGTAGATGTAGGGTTTATCAGCAGATGTCTGCTGATAAATCCTTAAGATTGATTAACACTAAAAAGCATACGTTCCGAAAACTGCAAAGAGTAAAAATCCACATAGAACGTGTCGTGTATGTGTCCATACAAAATAAAAGACAAAAATTATAAAAGTAATCATTTAAAAAAAAGACAATACCGCCACACACGGGCGTCTCTCGGAAAGAAATTAAACGCAGTTCAAAGTTTAAAGATAACTCCAAATTAGTTTCATTTGATATAGTCAATTTATTTACAAATTTGTGCCAGTGGACAAATGTAAAAAAATTGTTCATGATTTACTAAAGTTTCCGAAAAAAATGGACTAACCGGCAAATCAATTTTAATAACATTTTCACCCAAACACACAATTAACAATAGCAATAAATTAGTTGAAAAATTACTAGAGATAGATCTTAAATTTTAGATATCTTCAAATTAGTTTCATTTGATAAAAGTTTCATAAATTTATTTTCAAATGCGTCGGTGGATGAGTGTAAAAAAATTGTTCGTGATTTATTCAAGTTTCTAAAAAGTTAAGCCGGTTATTAAATTTTAATAACATTTTCACCTAAAACACAATCAACAACAGCAATGCATTAGTTGAAAAATTACAAGAGATAGATCTTACATTGTCTATACCTCCAAATTAGTTTAATTTAATATAAGTTTCATTAATTTATTTTAAAATGCGTCGGTGGATGAATGTAAAAAAATTGTTCATGATTTATTCAAGTTTCTAAAAAATTAAGCCGGTTATCAAATTTTAATAACATTTTCACCTAAAACACAATCAACAGTAGCAATGAATTAGTTGAAAAATTACAAGAGATAGATCTTACATTATTGATACCTCAAAATTAGTTTAATTTGATAGGAGTTTCATTAATTTATTTTAAAATGCGTCGGTGGATGAATGTAAAAAAATTGTTCATGATTTATTCAAGTTTCTAAAAAATTAAGCCGGTTATTAAATTGTAATAACATTTTCACCTAACATACAATCGACAATAGCAATGAATTAGTTGAAAAATTACGAGAGATAGATCTTACATTATAGATACCTCCAAATTAGTTTAATTTGATATTAGTTCCATTAATTTATTTAAAAATGCGTCGGTGGATGAATGTAAAAAAATTATTCATGATTTATTCAAGTTTCTAAAAAATTAAGCTGGTTATTAAATTTTCTAAAACACAATCAACAATAGCAATGAATTAGTTGAAAAATTACAAGAATTTTACATTATAGATACATCTAAATTAGTTTCATTAATTTATTTTAAAATGCGTCGGTGGATGAATGTAAAAAAATTGTTCATGATTTATTCAAGTTTCTAAAAAGTTGGGCCGGTTATTAAATTTTAATAACATTTTCACCTATAACACAATCAACAACAGCAATGAATTAGTTGAAAAATTACAAGAGATAGATCTTACATTGTCTATACCTCCAAATTAGTTGAATTTGATATAAGTTTCATTAATTTATTTTAAAATGCGTCGGTGGATGAATGTAAAAAAATTGTTCATGATTTATTCAAGTTTCTAAAAAGTTAAGCCGGTTATTAAATTTTAATAACATTTTCACCTAAAACACAATCAACAACAGCAATGAATTAATAGATTTATATTATCCACTGACACTTCGTGATGGAATTGCATTTTTAATTTATTATTAGATTAAAACCAATATTTTTAGCTTTTCCACTTTTTTTTTTTTTTTTTTTTTTTGAAAGAAAAAAAAGTGGAAAAGCTAAAAATATTGGTTTTAATCTAATAATAAATTAGCAATGAATTAGTTGAAAAATTACAAGAATCTTTCATTATAGATACCTCCAAATTAGTTTCGTTAATTTATTTTAAAATGCGTCGGTGGATGAATGTAAAAAAATTGTTCATGATTTATTCAAGTTTCTAAAAAATTAAGCCGGTTATTAAATTTTGATAACATTTTCACCTAACACACAATCGACAATAGCAATGAATTAGTTGAAAAATTACAAGAGATAGATTTTACATTATAGATACCCCCAAATCAAATGAAACTATCATTTCATGTAGGCAATTTATTTACAAATGTGTCGGTGGACGAATGTAAAAAAATTGTTCATGATTTACCCGAGGCCTCACCATTAAAACTTGAGTTCTCAAGTCAATGGTAACACATAAAGTCTTACTAGTAGTAAGACTCAAGTGGCAATGAGCGGGAAACGTTGTGAGACAGGACCCCACAAGGTGGACCCCTAAAATTTTGAGATGGAGACCTTGGGAGAATAGAAGGGACTTCGGAAGACCTTAAAAAGATGGTCCGACAACATAGACGCTGTGGGGGATAGAAATTGGCTGCAAGCAGCAACCGAAAAAAATGGATGAATACGGAAGAGGTCCACACCCAGCAGTGGAGGACAGAAGACTAAAGAAGAAGTAACACATTGATTATCTGATCGCCCTGTTGAGTAACAGACTGTGGAGTGAAGTGTCGTTGTCATCGCTCATCAATTACTAGTGTTCTTCTGCAGGACCCATGATCCAAGCATTTTCCCGAAATCGAAGCAGTCATTAACTAAGTGATACCCTTTCCAAATGATTTCATGGAGTTATACAAGGCTGTCACCACCGAGAAAGCTGCAGCTGAGAGCCCCGCGAAGCTTGAACTCTGATTATTGAAAGACGCAATTCCATGCACACCCACACCCGAACCAGCCATGAGGGTGCTCCGGGGGCCATCCAAATCAAACAGTTAAAATACGTTCCTATTTTATACGTAATTGGGTATTTTCTTGATTTTACTTTAATATGTAATCTGAAGATGCACCACATATTATTACCGAGATAAGATTGAAAAGTTTAATGGTAGCAATTAAGACTGGCAACAAAACTAGTCACTTATATGCAAAAAGTTTCATTGACAAATTTAATCAAAAAAATATCAAGTCCATTTACATCCGACACATTTAGTGTGTAATGTGAGTATTTTCAGGCATTACTCTTTTTTTTTACATTATGACGATATTCTAATGAATTTTCAATTGATGTAAGAAGCTTGATGGGAGTCACCCATAACCCACGGATGGGCTTACAAAAAATAACTGTTTACTAAAAATATCAATGGACAGTACGGACCGTCTATAAAAATTGTCCGATTAATTGTTAAAATAAGATATTCATAACACTCTCCTTATCATTCATCGTTCACTTTGTGTAACACCACTTTTATTGAACGATGAATGATTAGATTGGTGAATTTTATAGAGCGTTATATTATACCACAATGTTAACAATGCTTTTAATATACAAAATATAAGATATTCATCGTCACCGTAGATTATAGTACTCGAGTGTTTAGAAGGACACGTGGCCTTGAATATTTTTATTCTCCGATACATGTTTCCACTTATCTAGGCTACCGAGGGTGAGCGTCCGCGCTGGCATACAGAATAGGGAAGTGCTGAACTCTGCCACTGGACCAGCCGACGGTGAGGCACACACCCTCTTCGAAGTTGTTCTGGAATGCTATCACGTTGGCTACCTCATTGCCGATTCCGGACAGGAAACAGCTGAAAAGGAAAAAAGACATGCCGATGATTCGGGATTTAAAAAAAGTAAAATCTAACAAAAGTATATTATTTTTAGTTTTTATTTTACTTAGTAAATACCACTATTTGTTCAAATCTACTGTGACACGTGTTTCGATGCATTCCGCATAATTTTCAAACACCGTATGATACTAAGAAAATGATGTAGAATGCATTGAAAACCGTGTCACACAAGATTTTAACAAATATTGAATTAAATAAGTAAAATTTACCACAAAGTGACTGCCGAATCAATTAATAAAAAAGTTTATTATTTTGTGTGTATATTAAAACGATATTTAAAAGACTTAAATATGTGGACTGTGTGGTGTTGATATGTACACCACGCGTTTCATATTCAAAATTATTAAATGGTGACTTTTTTAAAGATTGGAGTTTATTTATTTATTTACCTTATATACAACTTTAATTTTAATAAGTGGATTTTCATTTCTTCTAGCTAATGTTTTATTTTAATTTGTGTTGGGAACAGGAGGGATAATCTAGTACGGGCCAATCAGGAACTTCTCAGCATTAGCTCATTGCTGGGAGGAAACCACGTAAAACTCCTCAGGAGAAGGCGGACTGTTGACCGTCGTCAGCGGGCCTTCCATTGTACTAGAAGAGGGTTGAGCATTTTGTGTTCTGACCTAGTTAATGGTACCAACGTCCTTCACTATTTAAAAAAAGGTGCTTGATACAGGCTAGAACCAAGCACAAAGATGAGTGCATTTACACTCTAATTTTGTATGGGCGGCCTGGCAGGCACGGCATTGGAGAGTGCACCAACGCACTTGAGGCAGGGAACCGGTAAAAACTTCAGTCCGGAGGACAAACAATAGATACTTAAATGTCATGTCGATCAGAAGTAACTGCCGAAAAATTTGTCATGTTTCAGGGATTACAGGACTTCCCCATACTAATGAGCAGTAGAAGAGGTTACCAACGTTACCAGATTTAAATATACATATGGTATTTAAATTCACATACAAAATCCATTTAGAACATAAAATTATATCAAATCATGCCTAAAACCTATACCGTGACTTACATGTAATTATTATTATGATACAATACTTAAACTCATTCATTCAATTTAAATTCATTTTGTCAGAAAAATTATATTAAATCATGGTTTTCAACTCCTGCCTTGCTGTGTATATAACATAGAATTTTGTGTAGCCTCACACCAGCCTGATGATGTCAGTTACGACGAAACCCGGTTGGTGGTCAAATAAAATCCATGTGGAAAAAATCACATGGTTTTTATTTTATTTGATAATTTATGATACAATTATGTGGAAAAAATGACATAATTTTTATTTTATAGGAGGTGTTCCTTACCAAGGAGTGATCTGCAAGGTGTTCTGGATGTTGGTGTTGAATATGGCGACCACCGGCGACTCCTTGAACGTCATGGCGATGTGGTGTCCCTGGGGGCTCCACAGGAGCTCCAGGACTCTGCCCCCGGCTACCTCCCCATTCTCCAACTCCACCTTGGTGAGGTCGATCACAGGTGCGGCGGCGGCCGGAACGTTCTTATCTTCTGAAAACATATTCACTATCATACTCTCAATCCCTTCTTAGAACAACCGAAATGAAGACTCTACGAACCATTGCAGGCCTAATACTTCGCGACAGAGTAAGAAACTCGAAAATAAGAAAAATCTGCGATGTTGTGTGATGGGGAAGAGAAAGAAGAGGTTTCTGGAGAAACCATGTGGGAAGAGCAAGTTCGGATCCAGTGGTGAGAATAGCAGCAAACAGCAGCATAAGAGGTAACATACTCCCAGGAAGACCACCTAAACGATGGAGAGACAGCTGGTCTTCCACTTCCCGAATACCAGACTGGAGAATAACAGGACATAGTCCTAAATAAAGAAGAAGAAGATATTCTCATTATTAACATTTAAAGCATTTACTTTGTAGTTACAACATTTTGAGTGTGTCCAAATACTTGTTCACAAAATCTGGATTATCTCCAATTACAGGAGTTATTTTCATATTATTTTTTGACATCTCATCAAAGATGAAGAAGAATATGGAAGTCTGGGCATTTACGGGGCTGACGACCGTCATAGGCTGGTTTAAGTGATCACTTTACACACGTGAACATTCACCAATTCTACCCATTATTGACAACCACACCACTCAAATTCTTGGAAGTTCTATATACATACATATATGAACCAATTTAGAAACCTTGTTCTTGAATCACTAGAACTTCACTAGACTTCCATATTCTTCTTCATCTTTGATGACATGTCAAAAAAAATAAAAAAATAAAAATACTTTGTAGTTAGTAATTTTTTATTTTTTATTATTTAACAAAAATGCTTGTAATATCATATAACCACTCACCTAGATATTCATGTCTACCGGTTTCGAAACGTACCCGTCTCTTCGTCAGGACAATCTAGTGATAGTCCATAGCTGTGGTAGTCCACAGCATGCAAACAATACTACCGTAGCGGTGCGGAGAGATTGTCCTGACGAAGAGACGGGTACATCTCGAAACCGGTACACATAAATATCTCGGTGAGTGGTTATATACTAATTGTGTCGCACAAACAGCGTCTGTCCAACACACCGCTAGACTGTGTATAGGTGTGGCAGTGACTTCTCCGCTCCGTCGCTCTCGGGGTCGTAAATCCCGAAAGTTATGAGCTGTAGGTCCGTGTAGTCGATTCGTAGTCCAGTGGGTGTAGTGATGGTCAAGTCCCAGAAGATTCCGAAATCGAAGTAGTAGCGCAGGGTCGTTGAGGATCAAAGTGAAACGCAGAGCTCGGTGTGAGTGGAATCATTTATTCATACAATGGCACAGATATTTATTTGCTCATAACCAGTGCGGTCCGTCGAAATCGACCGAGCGACAGAAATCTTCTCCCCCTACCCTAACCTGCGCCAGGCCGGCCGCTCGCAACGTAAATAACACGTGATAACGTAAATACGACATAAAAAACGCCGCGCGCGCCGCGCCTAGCGCATTCGGTGGTCATGGCGAGAAGTTCTCGTTGCGCTCGCCCGATTTCCCCGCTCACAACGTAAATACGGTCTTAAGCACCACGTATAAGACGCCGCGCGCGCCGCGCCTAGCGCATTCTATATTTGATTGCCGTTGCGAGAGGATGTCGGTGCGCTCGGTCGACTTCCCTATGACATGTTTACACATATTTAATCCATTTTGGGGCCGTGTGCTCAGCTGCTCCGTTACACTAATATTACTAACATTTTTGTAAAAAAATATAAAAATATACATTATCATTGTGGCTAACTCTTTACCATCATCCGCCATTGGCACGCTTATTTGTGTTACCATTGATTTTTTAAATAAAATTAAGATAAGATTAGCTAAGGTTAGCTAAATCAAGTTACTAATCCACAAAGGATATTTCTGCCTGCATGTGGTATGGGCAAATTGGGTAAAAGCTTAAATACACGAAGGAAAGGTGATCAGCCTTGCTATTAAGGTACAAATTCAAGCACTTACCAGCAAACAAGGTGGCATTGGCAAATTTGAGTGCAAAGATGAGAGGCTCCTCTTCAGTGGCGAAGAGGAGGACCTGAGAGTTGGGAGACCAGCAGGCCGCCTGGACCCTGCCCCCGTGCACCGTCCACTTCTCCGCCTCCCAGTGACTCGTCTCCCAAACTCTGTACAGCAACATTTCACAATAATGAATATTGGTTCCAACATCTTAGCATGGGCTGATAATTGGAGTGCTTATCAACAGGTGGCGAAAAGAGAGCAAAAAAAACGCCCCTCACAAATTGATCTAAAAAAATCTCCAAAGAATTTATTCTTCTTCTTCTAATCCCTATCCGCGCAGCCAATGGTGCATAGGGCACTGCATCGTATTGACGCAGTGTTATCTCAATCGTTACTTGCATGGAGGCAAGGTGATCACTCCTGCATTTCAGGGACCAGTCCAGGATAATAATAATAATAATAATAACAGTAATAATAATAACAGTAATAATAATAACTCTTTATTCTAGCTTGACTAAGTGGTGGTTGCAATACTTAGTCAGCCATATATGTTTTACGTTTTTTTTATAAAATGAAATAAAAATAATAAACAAATGAAAAGAAATAAAAATAATGAAATGAATCGGCGAAAGAAAAAAATTAAATGAATATTAGAGTGTAAAATCATACTCATATTCTATTTATTATTTCGGCATTAACTTTGTGGTAAGACATGTTACAATGATTAAAGAAAACACTTCGTTTTTTAGCACTTGAGTTTTTTTAACTCAAGTGGTAAAAAACTAAGTGTTTTCTTTAACCTTTTAACTGCGATTTAGCCGTTTTTAAAATGATTACTTTTATCATGTATTTAGTTAAGAAACGATTTATTTTCCTAAACAAAAACGTTCAATGGGATTCATTGTGCCTTTTTGGTACTCTATAATACACTTGTGTCACATTATTCTTGAAATATATCGTAATATAAACAAATAAGATCGTAACATAAATAAATCAAAGCACGCATCGTGTGTCACTCTTACCCACTGGCGATGCGTAGCGTCGAGAGTGAGACAGATATGGGGCATGATTATGGCGCAGACTAATTACCGACCACAAGAAAAATCAGGGATCTGTTATTTTATTTATCCTTGCGATGTTACAAATTATTTGTCAGATATTTCAACAGATGTCATAAGGCCAAGGATTGACGTATTATTTTATCCAAAGTTCCACACCATGAAAAAATCCGTCCAAGTTGAACTGAGGTTCGAAACTTGGACCTAAGTGAAAACACAAACGGTTATGTCAGCCGCGTGTGGGGAATGTTTTGTAAAAACACAAACGGTTATGCGAGCCGCGTGGATAGAGTTAATCATACTCATATTCATTTTAACCCCACTCTTTGGGGATTTAACCCGGGACCTCCAGCACAGTAGCTAAACATGCTAAGAGCTCTTGTGCACTACACGGAATTTTACTGTCCGGCAGTCCGATTATGATATCCGGGCATGAAAAAACGGATGATTGGCTTATGCACTTGTCCGTTTTTCTCCAGATCGGTGCGCGTGAACTCGATCACGCTACACTCCCGTAGTCGCTTTTATTTGAAAAAAAACCAGACTGCCAGATAGTAAAAATCCGTGTAGTGCACGCCCATGCGCCCCAACCATTATACCATGGAGGCGGATATTAACTCTTACCACTCTGTAGGCCAGACATTCCGGCCCGTATGATTCTAGTAGGCAGCTCCGTGGGCCACAATGTCTGGCCCAGTGCAGGTATAACTTTAATCCCTGATTTCTCTATCACCCGAGTATATTCTACCAAAAAATATTTCAGATAAATAAAGTTAATCTTAATTAACATGGTCAAACAAATTGCCAGACAGAGTGTCCCAAAATTAGGGAAACAAAATATTTATTTTAATGGTAGAGAAACGTCGCATTTTTTTGATCAGAGAAGCTGATCAGTTATGAGAAAAAATGGTCAGAGTGGAAAGGGTTACTATTGCCTTAGGCAAATCAATACCAGAAGTCGGAATACGATTTTCCCGACCAGCACTCGGGCTCCTCATAACAATGCAAACTCCTTGCCCGTTTCACACTCGGGATAATCTGGAAACTGGTTAAAATAGAACGATCAGAACCTGAAGATCATGGAGGTGGCGGCGCTGAAGAGCCGGGAGCCGTCGGGCGCAAAGGCCAGCAGGCTGGTGCCGCCCCCGGCGATGCGGCGCAGGCTGCAGCGCGCGCCGCCGGGCCCCCACACCAGCACCTCGCAGGCCGCCGGAGAGCCCGCCAGCAGCAGAGAGCCCTCGGGGCTCCAGCACACGCTGCTCACGGGACTGTGCATGGGGCTGGGGACAACGTATTTAATAATATAATAAAACCCTTATCCGCACCCCAATAGTGCATAGGGCACTGCGTCAGTGGTATCTTGATCGTTTTACACATGAAGGAAAGGTGATCAGCCCTCCGCTTCAGGTACCAGTCTAGGGTAATATTAAATAAATATTACAGTGAAAAAATCACTTATATTTATTTTACCCCCCTTGGGAATCGAACCCGGGACCTCCAGAACGGTAGCCGAGCATGCTGACCATTAGGCTACAGAGGCGGACAACGTATTTACGCTGGTTTAACTTCAACAATGCATCGGTGAGCTCATTGGTATTCAGCAATATCTTCCATACTAATTAACCATCATTGCTAAAATCATACACCTAAGTAACATCGCTTCACTTAGAATCAATGAAATGTAGGTATAAACTTATGCCTCTATCGAGAATTTTGCTGAGAATTTTCACTCATGAATTACATGAAATTATAGTAACTTTAAACAAAAAGAGTAAATACACTCACGAGTATGTAGGCATAGGCTATAAAACTTAAAAAGTTGAAGCCTGAGTAGGGTCATAATAATCGGTGTTGCATAAGCCACAGCTAGATTTCAGTCATTTGGACGTTAGGTAATTAAAAAAAAAAAAAAACCATCACGCCGCTTCTCTACAGGGGTAGGCAGAGATAATAAAATGCCATACCACCATGTCTTTGCAGGCATTCTTCGCTTCATCCACATTCATGCATCTCCTCATACTACACGCCGATTATCTTGACTCCCGACCCGGCCGCTTACAAGTATTTGACACATCTAATTTCTCAAGTTTTCCTCGGTCTTGCTCTGCTTCTGTTTCCAACATTTTCCTCATAAATTTGTTTAACCGTTCTTTCCCCACTCATACGTTCCACATGTTCAAACCATCTCAATCTCAACACACCTTTCTTAATTTTATCGATAATGCTTATCTCAGCCTTGCATTCTCTCCTTATTTCACCATTCGAACATCTATCATACATCGTTTTGCCGCACATTCGGCTGGGGGATCGCATTTCGACTGGATTCAGTCAATCTTCCACTGAACCATATATTGAAAAGAATAGCATCTAAAAAAAGCGCCTTTATAACATTTAGTGGATTTCATGTTTCTCTTATACTTTTACGGTGCCAAAAAATAGCATGTCTAAGGTATCAGTTGAAGCACAAATATAACTTTAAATTTGAGCAGAGTGGTTCTCAATCATGGGTGGAATGGTGAATACTACATGTCGCTCACTCCTTTCAAGAACGTCATAAATCAAAAATCGACAATTTTCAGTTGTGCAAGTTTTCGGAATGCCCAAAAAATGTACTATATCCCAGCAAGAGGCATATTTTTAACTTAATATTTACGCGCTACAGGGCAGAAAGTGTTGTTTTTGCATTTTGAAGAACAGGTATTGTTTAATTATTTTTTTTAAACATACTAAATATTTTTCAAATGGAGAAAAAACCTTCAGGTTTTAACTAAAAAGATCTGTTGCACAGTAAAAAGTTCAATAAGTGGCTTGATATTTATTTTTTAATACATAGTATTATATTTTTAAACTTTAAAAACGTTCTCCCTTTTAAAAGTTTTTTGATTTATGACGTACTTGAAAGGAGTGAGCGATGTATTTAAAGTGATCACTTAAATCAGCCTATGACAGGTTATAAGCCCCGTGTTGTGGGTTCAGGTGCAGGAAGAATGTTATTAGGACCTCTGAGTGGGTGACTGCTTTTAATGAGACACTAATCTAGAATGACTGTGTGGGTATTCACACGGTTGCAGAATGTTGTTGTCACCACTGTCAGCGACATACCCACATTCCGACTTCCATATTCTTCTTCATGTATGTTGAGGTGCCAATAAAAAAAATACATCCTACAATTTTAATCAGGTAACCAGTGTAATTTTAACATGTGCGGCACAAAATGATTTTTTTCCAATATGGCCCAGTGAAGATTACCTCTGATTAAAAAAAAAACTAAAATAAAAGGATTTAAAAATCTTCTTTTTCAAACCCTTATCCACACCCCAATGGTGCATAGGGCACTGCATCATATAAATGCAGTGTTATTTTGATAGTTAACACAAGAAGGAAAGGTGATAAGCCTTCCGCCTCGGGTACCAGTCCAGGGTAATATTGAATAAATATATATATAAAGTGATAAAATCACTTATATTTATTTGACCCCCCCTGGGAATCGAACCCGGGACCTCCACAACGGTATCCAAGCATTCTTACCATTACACTACAGAGGTGGACAACTAAAATGATTTAAAAATTATTAAATTTAATTTTTAAAGGAACAACCTGCAAAGCGAATATTAGTCTTGTCTGTAGGTAGGATAGTAAGGATAGGGAAGGTAAATATGAAAAATACATCACAAACACCCAAACCAATTGAAAATAAATCTTTCTGGAATTTATTTTGCAATTGGCGGGAATCTAACCTGCGACGACGCCAGTTTTGCAGTCGAGCGTCTACCCATACAAAAATAATAATAATAAAACAATAAAAAAACTGACCTGTTTAGTATGGTAGCATTGCTCACTGATGGTTTGGAGAATATGGAATTCGGGTCTACGGTCCAGACGATTACGCCAATTTCACACGCGACAGCTATTTCCGACGCAGAATAGGGCCGCCAAGCCACCATGGAGACGCCTCTCTGCGAACTGCACTTCAGCGTGGGGTTTATCGTACTATCGCAACTGTAAATCCTGACATTATCGTCGGCGGTAACCACGGCTAACTTGGTCGTGTGAGGATGCCACGCCAAGTAGCGAACGGGGGAACTCGACCAATCCCGCGTGTGCGAAAACATAGCCGTCAATCGCGGCCCTAAATCTTTCAAATGCGGCTGGAAAACATGTCGAATCCTGGTCAAAGCGTTCGCAATTTTCAACACGTACATCGCCGGATACATCAGCAGTTTATTTTCCCTTCTGTTTTGCGGATCCGCGGCCACCTTGAGAGCCTCGATAAACCCTTGCTTGCACCATACGCTAGTAAGCCTCTTTAGAAGAGTATCTTCGACATCCAAATACATAGAGACGCCCTCATCTCTCGTGCAGGACAGTTCCCTCGTAACATTGATGATCGGATGGCGATTTATCTGAAAAGTTACTATGATTAAGGAGCGCGATCAGAATCAGTTTCGATAATATACAAGAGAGCGTCGTATTCGATCTTACCGAGTTCGTGAACGAAGAAATGTTCGCAAATTCTTTTTGCATAGAGCAAACCATCCCATTCATTTCACATAATGCCATTTCACCCGAAGGCGGCAAATCGGGAAATCCGTTTAGGGAAAGCATTATTACACTAAATCGCGTAAAACAAATAAATTAAAGCATGCAGCCAACGGCCGATGCCGCGGATTACATCGGATTTCTAAAAATAGACATGAGGCCGTGAAAAAACCGTTTGTTTAGAAATTGAATCCAGCATTGGATTGTGATTGGCCAAAAATGTCATGTGATCCTACTCTGGGGTGGAAAGATGTAAAAATGAAGTTAAACAGTTTATCCCAAAATATTTTAGATAAGAATAAAAAACATTTTATCAATCAAAAATATTTTTAAATTAATTTCGTTCACTCAACTACATAAATAAAAAAATAAATATGTTTTTAAAACGCAAAAAATGGGTTTTTACACTAGAGTACCTGCTTTACTTACATTTATTTTGCAATGAGGATTCAATATTCTGGCAACTAAGTGGTTCTGTTTTGACATTTGACGTTTGGTTTTGGTTGCGGTTTTCCGTTTGTTTATAGACCGGCGAATTGCCACAAAACGTAAATAAATTATTACTTGTAGGATGAACCATATGCTAATTCTAGTCTCTGCTTAAAAATGTCTTTGAATAATATTCATCTTCTAAACAATATTAGTCAAAATGACTTACACGTGTATCATGCTACCGTGTCCTTAGGCAATAATATTTCTTATGAAAACATCCATCAGCAATCCACTCACTACCATCTTCATCATGATTCACCGCATCTTCAGCAGTCTACATTGTTGCATCGTTCTCCTGGAAACATCAATGTAACAAATTACCCGGCGCCTGTAATCTCCAATACGCAAAATGCTTTTCACCATAAATTACAAAATGAGTTTGTACATAAATCTCCCGAAAAGAAAAGAAAACCATCCGCTATTTCATCGGATTTGGATAATCTAATTAAAGTAAAGAAGAAACAAAAGGATAAGATGTTGCGTTCCGATACTGATATAACAAAATCGCCTAGCCATTTTATCAATTTATTTCTCGATGATTATATTCTTAGTCTTCTTGTCGATGGAACTAATTGGTATATCAATCATATTCCTAAGCATAGAAAAGACAAAATTGCTCCTGTTACTTCTGAGGAAATAAGGTGCGTGATTGGCATTTTGTATCTCAGCGGATATGTGGACCTTCCTAGAGTCAGAATGTTCTGGGAACGAGCCCCGGACACGTCGTTTCCTCTTGTCGTGAATGCCATTCCAAGAGACAGGTTCGAGACTGTCTTCACAAATTTGCACGCTGCGGGCAGCCTCTGCTCCGACAGGAAGAATCCTCTTTCCAGAATCGGCACACTTGTCGACAGGTTACGAGAGAAGTTCTCACAGCTCGCCCCGGCCGACGGATGCCACAGCGTCGACGAACTGAGAGTTCCATACTACCGACAAGCCACTGGACTGAGGCAGTTTACCAAAACTAAGACTATGAAGGTTTGGTGCGGTTGCACTAGCTCCGGATACTGCGTTTGGTTCGATCACATTGAAGAAACCCATGTTGAATTTTCATCGCTTAACTCTGGCATAGCTGCTAACAAAATACTCACGTACGCCTCAAAAATTAACACAAAAAAAATTAATAATCCCACATTAATTTTTGATAACATTTTTAGTACCCACAGGATTATCGAAGAGTTAAAAGACCTCAATGTTGACGGGAAACCTGTCCCCAACAGAGTGTCTTTAGCAGCTTGCAAAACTCAGACTGTCCACAAAACCCCCTCGGAAGTCATAAAGGAACAAGCCAAAGTCCACAATTCTCCGATGGGAGGTATTGATAAGCTAGACCAAAATATTAATCTCTACGCGATAACGATAATAGGTAAAAAATGGACATCGCATTTTTTGCTGGCTTACGTTTTAGATCTGACGATGCAGAACGCTTGGCAGATTTACAGAGAATCTAGTCAATCTCCTCTGGACCTACTCGGATTCAGAAGAAGCGTCGTGACACATTATCTTACCAAGTATGGCAAACCATCGACAGTGAATAGTAGATTAAAAAAACGATCTTCAGATGCTTCCGTGAAGAAAGAGTTTGATGGTGTTGCATCAACGAGATGTAAAGATGTTCGATATGATGGATTGGAGCACTATGTTATACCTCAGGGGAAACAAACTAGATGTTTTCACTGTAAAATGAAAACCATGACTCGATGCTGTAAATGTGATGTTGGTCTCCACGTTAAGTGCTTTGTTTTATATCACACAAGAAAATCTGAATTAAATTATATGACTTCCGATAATCTACAAAATGAAACTGAGGAAAAACCAGAAGTTGGTTGAAATAATATTTGTTAAAGAACTGATCTACACATTTGCTCAAAATTTGTTATACCATTGTTGTCTTACCACTAATAAAAAATAAATATTATTTATTTTCATAAATTTGTAGTCTTTTTTTCTGTCTGGATGTTTTATTTTAATGAGATTCAATGGCTGGTGAAAATAACCTTATAAAAATATCCAATTGACCATCAGGCTGCTTCTCTGCAGGGGTGGGCAGAGAGAATGAAATGCCATACTGGTCTGTCTTCGCAAACGTTGTTTGCCTCTTCCACATTCATCCATCTCCTCATACATACCCGCCGATTATTCTAACTCCGGACCTGACCACGTTTATTATGTATTTGAAAAACTTGATCATGCTAAGTTTTCCTCTGGTCCCATTTCAAACTAAATTCACCTCGTATATTTGTTTAACCATTCTTTTCTCACTCGCACGTTCCACGTGTCCAAACCATCTCGACACACTTTTTTTAATTTTATTGAAAAATGCTTATCTTAGCCTTGCATTCTTTCATTATTTCATTCGAACATCATATATTGTTTTGCTATTCATTAGTCTGAATGATTGCATTTTAACTACATACAGCACTTGTGTACTGCATGGAATTTTACTGTCTGGCAGTCCGGTTAGCATGAAAAAACGGATGACTAGCGAATCGGTGCGTTTGATCAGTGTGTGATCACAGTGCGCATGAACTCGATCACGCTAAACTGTCGTATTCGCTTTTATTTGCAAAAAAAACGGACAGCTGGACGGTAAAATTCCGTGTAGTGCGCAAGCGCCCATACAGTCTACCTATATCTTTAGTTTGTCAGCTCCATGGTTCACTTCCATACATTACAGTTCATAGTCTTAGACTCAGTTGAGCATTACCAGTTTAGCCTCCTCAGTAATTTTTATTATTGTGAGCAATATTATTGTGAATCCACTGCAAGTTAATAGACTTGTGATTATTCTGTTATTCAGTACATTTTACGAAATATTTATGTGATTGAATGCAGTGATGCGTTTGCATAGTTTTAATGTGGCGTTTGCATAATTTTAAGGCTCTATAGCGGGAATAAGGAAACCTCAAATTGTACAAAAAAAAGTAAAAGTTACCTGCATGAAAAATGTATCCATGTATATGATTAGTAATATAATCTAACATTTAAATATGTATTAAAAAAAATGTTTTTGAATGTACATTTCAGAGTTTTGATAAAATTTAAATGGAGGGATAAAAGTTAACACATTATTTGTTTTATCTTCATATTTATTTCTCCAACATGTCAAAAACGTATGAAAAAGGTTATTTAAAAATTCTTATATATTAAAATAACATATTTTACATTCATACATTAGCACAGATGTACTTGAATAATATAAAAAAATACCAAAGCGTTCACATTCATATGCATACATCAAGGCACAAACCACATAACTTCAGACTTATATTATATTAGTATTTTTTCATGTAATATTTTGGGATTGTCAGTGTATGTAGAAAAATTAATTAAAAATAAGTACATAGTAGCATTAATACTTAAGTATTGTTAAGTACTTGGGAAGTTACACATTAGATATGAGAAAATCATGTGGATTCTTATTGAATGGTGAGATCTTATAAGTATTTTACAGTTTTGGAACTAACATTTAAATGCAGACCGTAAAATAACACATTTTTAAACTATTATTTTATTGTTTAAGTATCAGATGTTCTTTGTAAAAAAAATCCAGTTGGCAGTTGCCAATAGGGTATTCTGTACACAATTTATGGGGATAAGACATAATAATATGTACATATTTCATAAATATATTCACAGAAATAATTATGTAACCAGCTACGATGTATATCTGCATTCTATCACACTATAGCTAGCTTTTCAACTATGTTTATCATATTAATATGTAACGTAATTTCGAACTTATGCCTAATATTGCAACAAACATTGGTTAATATTCTTAAATTTAACGACTTTCATAGTAAAACTTCGCGGGAAGTATGCTCCATTATTAAAAAATACTTACTATCATTGATTTTATTACTGAAGATAATAATATTTTACACACATTTTAATGATTGCTAGGACACGCAATTGATGATTTTAATATTAGTAAATAGAAATAAGCAATGAGTACATTAATAAAACTGTAAAAACACAATCATTACGTATGTAAATTTTTAAACTTGCACAATTAAAATTATTATAGACTCACTTTTTATAACTTTCTTTACTAATTGTATTTCATTGATAACTTTGAATTATATAATATTACTTTAATATACATATCAGTATTGATTGATTGAAGTCAATCATACAATTTCTTATACTGTAAAAAATAATATATCTATTACGTTTAATGGGTATTTGGTTTATAATGTTGAATATACATGTAGTAATATTTTTATAATTTTTAAATATATATTATTATTACATTTCTGCAACTGTATTTTGCTTTTTTGAATATATTAAGAATACAATAAAAAAAATTGTTAAAACATATCTATTTACTTTCAAATTCGATTACATAAATATATGAATTAGATAAAAATAACATCAATCATTTATCTGAAAAAAAATAAAAGAAAATTCAATAATTCTATTCCATTACGTCTTTAAAATTACACTTTCAACTTGCTTTATTATTTTATACTTTTTAGCATTTTGATTTTTTAAAATTAATTCAAGTAATTTTTCTATCAACTAACAAATATGTAATCTACACAAGGAATCGTAAAGTATGTGAATATAATTATAAAATGATACCTACATATATGTAATACATAGATATAATTTTCTATTGATATTTAAATTGACTGTGATATCAGGAAAGTAGACTGAAATGAAATACCAAATGAAAATTTGTTATTTTTTGTCAATTAGTATTTGTTCTCAGAAATACATAAAGCCATTTGATGTAATACTGAAAACTTTGTATTGTAAAACTAGAAAATAAATATACATTGGTCACATTTAAAAAGAATGTATAAGAAGGTTTTATGTTTTAATTTCACATCACATTAAAAGTGGATAATATTTATAAGTATTTACATACAATTGTGTTCCTTACATGAAAATTTTAAGTTTAAGTTGCTTTTCAAGCTATAATTTACTATAATTCTCAATATTGGCAGGTAATATGTTATAATACATAAAGGCATTTGCAAATTGCACTAAAAACTAATACATTATAGGTTAGCTATACGGTGCAATTAGGTGTTATCGTACAACTTAATCTAGCAAGTTCAATTTGCTATTTGTTTTTCTCAACTGTGCTCTCCATGGTATAATTTGAATATCATCATCCGAATCGTCATTTTTCTTTCCATTCATTGCCTTACTATTTCCGTTTATTCCAACTCCATTGGTCTTCGCCTCTCCGTTAGTTTTAGCTTCGCCGTTTGTCTTGATATCACCGTTAGTTTTAGAATGGCCATTGTGTAAATCATGGTTTTCTTTGTCACCAAAATAATGTCCATTTCTGTCTTCTGTATCTACAGCGAGGTTGATATTGTCGATAGAAACAGCTCGTTGATGAGGAGAGTAGGGAGAGTGGTTTCTCCAGCAGTTGTCAGTGTCATGAAATCCATTCCGAGGCTCGTCTACCACACGAGGTGTATAAATTGTGGATCTGTAAAAACATATTTATTTCAATTCAATATGAAGCATCATAGAATTGATGTAAATAGGTGGTAACATTTTCTCTTTGGTTTTTATGAAGTTTACAACAATTATACTATGAACATTTTGTTATTATTGTTATAAGCTGATATTAATTGAAAATAACAACTAAATTTATGTATTACATAATTGTTAAATCAAACACTGACTTTTTGAGTCTACTAACTTAGTAGACTCAAAAAAAATCTGTGTTTGATTTAACAATTAATACATAAATTAAAATGGAGTTCTACAAATTAAATGCCAAAGCAATAAATAACATCTAAAAATATTATCATCAACCTTATTCAAACTGATACGAACTTTACATTATTATTTATAAAAAAAAGAATAACCCGCAAAACGTCTATTTTAGATGCTTGTCTGCAGGTAGGATAGTAAGGACAGGGAAGGTAAATGTGAAAAATACATCACAAACACCCAGACCAATTAAAAAAAAAAATTCTTGAATTCATTTTGCAATTGGTGGGAATCGAATCCGCGACGCCAGTCTACTCTAACTAACAAATTAACCATCACGCCGCTTCATGGAGAGGTTAACATTTTATGTTGTATTCCCTTTATTTTGGCAGTCTCTCTTCTAGTCCTAATCCGGTATGACTACTCACTTGATCTTGTTGTCTGCTTCCTCCTTCTTGGCAAGCAGCTGCCTCTTCCAAGCGGGAATGGCTTGCAGGCGGCGCTGCTCCGCCTCCTTGGCCAGCCTCTCCTCCAGCTCCTTGCGCGCCCTCTCGGCCGCCTTCTTGGCTAGCATCTGGCGCTTCCACGCCGGGATGATGTTGCCGGTCGGATCCCGCTCAGGAATCTGCTTGGTGCGATAAGAGGGTTTACACGTTTAATAAAGCTCAGAAGATGCTATCAAGTGGGGTAATACAATATGCCTACACAATCCTTGCACAAAGTGGGACAACGATTACATACGGAAGTTAATGTTTCAACAACGTAGTCTAGATTTTCATTGATAATCTGTTTCTAATTTTAAACTGGTTTTTGATAATTTTGTCATACATATGGCCAAAATACGACCATGCCTCTCCTAGTATATTAAGAACTTGGGCAGAATCTTAGATCTTCGTTTCGTAGGGGTCTCAACTAATTAAAAAATTAACAACATTTTAGTGTGTCAAATATAAGAGTTTCTGCTCAATAAAAAAGCTTCTTCGTCGTACCAATAGATGTCGCTAGTGAAAATTCTTGTGATTCTTGTACAATGTATATAGAACTTTCAAGAATTTGAGTAGTGTGGTTGTCAATCATGGGAAGAATTGGTGAATGTTACACGTGTGTAACTTTACACTCACTTTGATCACTCAAACCAGTCTATGACGGTCGTCATAGGCTGGTTTGACCAGGCCCGTAAATGCCCAGACTTACATATTCTTCTTCATCTTTGATGTGATGTCAAAAAAAGAGAGAATAGAACACCACAGCACTCTGAGATGTCAAAAAAAAATAGTTAAAAAATTGCTCAACTGAACCATAGATGCTGCCGAGAACTCGCATGTGAAAGAAGGTGTCAGTTTTCAGGACATGGGATACAGAGGGACGCTAGTTTCCTAGATAATCATGGTTTTAGGTAGGAGTGAGGATCGTCGTAATAACTTTTTTGTTAGGTCAAATACTAACGGGATTTGTGATCGCCACATCGCCGGTATAGTAATTAAAAAATTAAAATTATGCATTTACATGACTGGTTACTAATTGTTGAGACGCAGAAACCGATTCGATCAACGTGGAATAATAATTTACCGCTCTAGAGGGCCTACTCGTATTGTTGCAATAGTAAACCTAATTGTCAGAATTTATCTATGGTTTCACGTGTCGCAAAATACCTAAAATAAGTTATTTGCACGTTTTATCTGTTTTTGACTTTTCACATCGCCAGTATTTCTAACCCTGATTCTAGAATTGCGGTCATAATCTCTTAAATGATAAAGCTTAACGCAAATATTCGTAAACTATGTTTTTTTAAACCAATTTTACTATTAAATATTCATTAATTTTATTTTGTTTTAACAAAAACAAGATTTAACACTGGCAATAACATCATATGCATATTATGACCTGTCAAATGCGGGTTAAGGTAAATAACTTCGAAATAAAGAAAACCCAAATTTGTGAACAATCATTTGGACACACTCAAAATGTTGTGAATAAAATAGTCTTAATTCTTCTGGACTATATAGAGTTCCAGTCAGTTAGAATAAAGAAAAAAAAATAGTTTCATAATTATGTTAATGCGAAACTGGAAGGCGAAAAGGCTTGATGGGGCATTTAACGGATTTGACTGAAATTAGACATGGGCGATCGAATGAAATAACGACTTGTTTAAAAGAAGCCGTTACATTATTCGTTCTTTGGATTCGATCACTTAAAGCTTGTCATGCCACTAACCTTGCAGCGTTTGTTTGTGCCAAAAATAATCACTCATGAACTACATAAAATTATAGTACCTACCTAACATTAAATATAAAGAGTAAAATCACTCACAAGTAAGATTAGCCTATCAAACTTATAAAGTTGAAGGCTAAGTAGAGCCATGATAAGTGGTGTTGCATAAGCCGTAACTAGATTTAGATTTATTTGGATGATGAGTAGCTAAAAAAAGGCCTTGATGCACTAATATTTAATAAAAAATTAACAAAAATGAAATTCGTTTTATATCTAATTTTTCCTTAGAGCTGTTTCATTTTACAGCGTCGATATCTAGTTAGTTCGATTAACAGTATATAAAATAATAGATTCCTCAATAAATATATATTGCATGTCCGATTACCGCGAAATATTTTAGTGCAGAGCTTATTAAAACGGTATTAGACGTTTCACTGTTGCAAAAATCGAAAAAACAGTTGCATTAAATCGCTTCATAATATGCATCATAATAATGCATGCACAATCGTTTAAAAATTTACATCGACCGACATCATATTTATTTCGTTACAATTTTATGCGTGTCCATTTATCAAATCAACATTAAAATACACAATAATTTCGTGATTTTTATTTTCAAATTACTGTGAAATCAAATTGAATCGCACTGGATCATTTTATGTACTGGTAAAGCAAGTATTGTCAAAAAATAACGCTGTTCTCGGAATTTATTAATATGTAGTTTTCTCTTTTATTATAAGTGAAAGCGATGCTTTTTTAATGAAACGATTAGCCGTAACGATAATTTATCATTAAGACATTAGTTGTATTACCGAAGGATAGATTATAATTGATGGCTTTAATAATGTTGCAATTTAAGCAATGCAGGCATATCTATAAAATGATATAAAATGATATCGAATAACAATTTCGATATTGCTCTGTTTCTTTCTCCATCTGTTTTAAGACACCAATACAAGCATGAATAACTTCTAAGTGTAAGTAAGATTTGTGAACAAAGATTTAGACATTTAAAATATTGTGAAAATTGTGACAAAATTGGTCAAAATAAAAGTTAGATAATTTTTTTAAATTATGTTTTTAAGCGTCTCCTAGCATATATCGCTCACTCCTTTCAAGAACGTCATAAATAAAAAAAAACTTGATTTTTCAGGAAAACGTTTTTAAAGTTTAAAAATATGATACAATGTATTAAAAATAAATATCAAGCCACTTATTGAACTTTTTACTGTGCAACAGATCTTTTAAAATAAAATCTGATGTTTTTTTCTCCATTTGAAAAATATTTAGTAAATTTAAAAAAAAAAAATAAACAATACCTTTTCTTCAAAATACAAAAACAACACTTTCTGCACTGTAGCGGGTAAATATTAAGTCAAAAATATGCCTCTTTTGCTGGGATATAGTACATTTTCTGGGCATTCCGAAAACATGCAGAACTGAAAATTGTCGATTTTTGATTTATGACGTTCTTGAAAGGAGTGAGCGATATGTAAAATAGTTAAGGAAGAATCTTACATATATTTCACAAAGGTCTTTGCTTATTAAAAAAACTTAATCGACTACACTATAGATGGTGTCGAGAACTATTATACTTAAGGAAATAAATGAAACTTTAAAAAATAAATACAATTTCCGAAATTTGAGTAGTGTGGTCGTCAATCATGGGTAGAATGATGAATGTTACATGTGTATAAAGTAATCACTTAAATTAGGCTATGACAGGTCGTAAGCTCAGTAAATACTCAGAATTCCATAGAGAAACTTCCGTTGAGATATCAATATTTATTTTTTTGCTTGTACTAGCGTTCAAAATGACCACTTTTACTGTATTAGATTTAAGAATCTTACTACTTGTAGCAACATTTCATAAACGATATAGGAAATAATATCATAAAATGTTTAACTATAGAAATGATATTTGGAAAGCAAGCTACCGAGAAAGAGTAAATTAAATAAGTAATTTACAAAAATCATCACTGTAAAACCTCGATATACCGAATTATATTTTAATGGATAAAATTTCCCTTACGTACATCGTATTATTAAATAATAAAAATATGTTATGAAAATAATATGTGAAATTCTAAAATAAAAACATTTATTTAAACACCTAAATATTTGTAAATTGGTGCGTTGTAATCAAAGCCTAAAAATTACATGAAAAATTTAAAATTTTCTATTTTGTTAGTGAACGAAAAAATGCGTGGATGTAAAAATTCGTCACACCTCATAAACGCTTCCGGCACAATTACCTCGACACGTCGTGATATCTAACACTTAGTTAGTTAAAAGTAAAACTTTACCGTATATCGATTACTGGAAAGTAAAAAAAATCACTACGTACATGGATTACTTACACCGCTTATTTTTTAAGTGAATTCTTAGGCGGCGATTCAACTATCGATAATTGGATGAAAATCGGGAGTGAAATAACAATGACGCGTCACTTTTATTAGACACATTTTGTTACACGAAAGAAAAGAAAGATATAAAGTGAACGTTATTAGAGAAGGTGCATTCTTTACAAGGAGGGGTAATTCATTCCATAGTCTGGCCGCTTAGACAGAGAAGGAATTACTGAAGAATGAAGAATGATGTCGAGGAATGGAAAGTGTTCTTTCTTGGGAAGAACGAAATGATAGACCATGATTTGAGACGTATATAAAATTGTCTTCAAGATATTTAGGTGCATTGAGGTTGTGAAGAATATAATAAAGTAGCCAGAGAGATTAAAGATTTATGCGCTGGTTGAAGGTTATAATTATACCTGGACATTATACATATCGCTTACTCCTTTCAACAACGTCATACATAAAAAAACTTGATTTTTCAGAAAATCGTTATTAAAGTTTAAAAAGATAATAAAATGTATTAAAAATAAATATCAAGCCACTTATTGAACTTTTTACTGTGCAACAGATCTTTTTAGGTAAAACCTGAATATTTTTTCTCCATTCGAAAAATATTTAGTTCACTTTAAAAAAATTATTAAACAATACGTTTTCTTCAAAATGCAAAAACAACACTTTCTGCCCTATAGCGGGTAAATATTGATTTTTAATTAATGTTTTACTTTGTAAATACCACTATTTCTTAAAATCTACTGTGACACGTGTTTCGATGCATTCCGCATCATTTTCAAAGACCGTAAATATTAAGTTAAAAATATGCCGCTTTTGCTGGGATATAGTACATTTTCTGGCATTCTGAAAACATGCACAACGGGAAATTGACGATTTTTGATATATGACGTTGTTGAAAGGAGTGAGCGATATGCACTTAGGTTCTGGCCTGCTGACGGTCAGTGTGACTAAGCGAAGGTTAAAACTGACCAAGATGAAAATCCACTCACCTTCTCCACGAAGTTGTTAGCGGTGAACTGCTTAGTGAACTCGGAGTACACCTCCTTGTCCACCATATTCTCCATCTTGGCCCTTTCCACTTTCATCTTCTTGATCCCGGTGATGTCTTTGGACATCTTGAGCTCGGCTATTAAGTCCGTCTTCTGCGCCTGGAAGGGCTCGGTAGCCAGGCACTGCATGCTGACGCTCCTCACGGGGGCCGAGAGGGTCTTGGAGGCCAGCATCTTGTCGGTCCTGCGCAGGCGCACGCTATTGAGGTCCCTGATGCTGATGGCCGAGAGCGGCTGGTGCCTCTCCTCGGCCGGCGGCGCAGGGGCGGCGGGCGGCGGCGGCGGCGGCGGGGGCGGGCCCTCGCTGCAGCAGCGCTCGGGCTGGGAGACGACCATGTAGTTGTCTTCCGCGTCCGAGGAGTGCTTGGAGGAGGCGGCGGACGCGCGCCGGTCGCCGATGGAGCGCAGGTACTCGGACGGCTTGATGAGGCGGTTGGAGTCGCCGGACTGCGGGAAGCTGGGCGGGACGAACGGGAGGACGAGCTGCTTGTTCACGAGGTTGGGCGTGCCGGAGCGGGCCCGCTCCGTGTACGTTTCTACAAAAAGAAAAAAAGTCTTTTAAAGAATATTTATTTAGTTTTCATTTTATTTTTTGACATCTATGACAGAAAGATAACATGATTGGATGATTTTCTTAAACCATCTCACCAGTATTATTTATCCGAAACTCCTGAAATGCGAATGCTTAGATGGTAAGCTGCAGTGTCCCTTAGAGACAAAATAAAGAGTTCACGCAATTGTAATAGGCATCAATAGTAAGCTAGAGGAAAGGCAATTGAAATGGTTGGGATGGAAGTAGATAACCTGAATATATTGTAAACCAGGCGACTGCAACGGATCTTCCTCGAAAGATATCTAGAGGCAGAACAAAAAAAACATGGATGCTGCATAAAGATAACGTGATTTGAAGGCTTGTCCTAGGGACGTTGTCCATGACAGAAGGACCTACAAGCCGAGGACGAGGAGAGCTGACCCAAGTAGTCTACAAAGTACAACAATAAGTTGGGATGTAGCCAGAAAGAAGAAGATTTTTTGACATCTCAACATAGATGAAGAAGAATATAGAAGTTAGGGCATTTACGGGGCTTACGACCGTCATAGGCTGGTTTAAGTGATCATTTAACATTAACATCCATCAATTCTACCCATGATTGATAACTAAACTACTCGATTTTTTGGAACTTCTATATACATATATATTTTGTTCAAATTCGAAACATATTGCTCGAATAACTCAGAATAATTTAGATTTGTGACCAAGTATTTCGACACACTCAAAATGTTGTATGTTTTTTTCTCTCCAGGCAATGCGAATATCAAATTTACTTTCTTTATCACTCTGGTATTTATGATAAATTCGCGAGAAACGTTCATAAATGGTCTTAGTTGAACTCAAAGTAGGTACTTATAATGTATTCTAATATAATTAACGGATAGTTAAATACACAGGGCGTTATGGGTACGATATTAGGGCACTTATACGATGATAAATTGAAGCTCTGCTATGCTATTAAATCGATACTTGTAAACCTGTCCGGTATATAACGAAATGTGATTATAAAATCTAATTCGACATCACTTTCATCCAGAAACGTAGTGAATGTTACTATTATTTAAAGAAAATGGAAGACATAAAAAAACTCAAAATATTTTTGAATTCCATATACCATATATTCAACAATTTAACTGGTAGGTTGGTACTCTTGCCTTATTTTTTTTTACCAAAAAATAAATAAAGAAATTACAAAATTATTTCCATGCAAGTTTTTTAGATTTTAAAGTTACAGGTACACTATATGTATTTCTTTCATACACATAAATAAAGTTGTGAATTGAATCCTCGTATTATGGAGAACACATTATTAAAATTCCTAAAATAGGAGTTCGAATTAAAATTTTTATTTGGTAAAAATGGATAGATATCACCAAAAAGTGACTGCTGACTCAAATCTTCAAAATCAAAAGCGGCGTATAATGATTGACAACCATACTACTCTATTTTTTTTTTAAATTTGAGTAGGGTTGTTGTCGATCATGGGTAGAATGGTGAATGTTACAAGTGTATAAATTAATCAGTTTTTAATTTTTTTACAATAATTTAAAAAAGAATAACCCCTAAAGCCTCTTTACTTGCTTACTAGGCTTGTCTTGAGGTAGAACATTAAGGATATGGAAGGTAAATGTGAAAAACACATCACATATACACACCAATTGAAAATAAATCTTTCTTGAATTTATTTTGCAAAAGGCGGGAATCGAACCCACGACGCCAGTCTACCCAACTACGCCACGGCGCCTGTCATCGTTAGGCCAGCTTATGACGTGTCGTAAACCATGTAAACACCCAGACTTCCATATTTCTCTTCACCTATGTTGATATGTCGAAATATTTAGAAAAAAAGGTTTTTATCCAAAATGATCTATTGAAAAACGGTATGACTAACTAGCTAACTAACTAACCATCACACCGCTTCCCCGCAGGGGCAGGCAGAGATAATAGAACGCCATACCCCCTGTCTTGGCAAACATTATTCGCCTCTTCCACATTCATGTATGTATGTTCTGAAAAACGACGAGTCGTGGGTGTAAAAAATGAACCGGTTCATGTAGTGAAACAAACACTAAAACAGCAGAAAGTAAAGTTGTTATTGATGCCCGAGGGGTAAGTATGGAACCGAACCAGATATCGATCAAATGGAAAAGAGAAAAAGTGAAACCGGTCAGATGAGACAGCCATTATTGGCCAAAACATGTCGATAATCGAGTAGGTGGCATCGAGACACCACCATTTATCTACACATTAGCTACCTATGCACTCGTAAGAGTACATACATGTAGGTAGTTATTTAATGCGGTAGTTATTAGTCATAAATATAAATTTATATTAAAACCTATAATACAAGCGTGGAGTACGTAGGTTCCAACAAAGTAACAGTTACCCATACCTATCGCAAACCTAGATCAAAACTATATCAACTCAAAAATGATGATTTAAGATAATCACTTATTCGGATTCTACAAACGAAGACGCATGTATCAATTTTTTCGATTTGTCAATATTTTTTATTTATTTATTTATTTTTAAGAACAGAAGTATTTGTGTTTTTATTAAATATCTGAAATATTCTTCAAAATATAGCACTATATGTGTTCCTTTTGGTGAAAAAAAGAGTTCGTTTCTCTCTTCCTACCCCTTCGGGAAAGCGGCACGATGGTTAGTTAGTTAGTTAGGATGAAATATTTTACGGAATATATTCTTAAGTGGGCATTGTCAATTCATAAAAGAAAACCGAAAATTTCTGTTACATAAGGCGACATAACTATACGTTTTTCGTCTCTCCTGAAAAAACAGTTTTTTGAGTTGATACTCTTTTTATCCAGGGGTGCGATATGTTACATCTCTTTTGTTCAATTTTGTTCAATGTTCGCATTTGCATTTGTTCAAAAAATCATTTACAGTAACCCCCCCTATAACGTTTAGATAAGTACCGCGTTATCGGAAGGAACGTTAAAGGGGTTAAAAGTTTTTTAAAAAATTTATAATGACTCATTTTAGTCAATTCTACTGGTTAAAATGTAAATATACAATTTAAAACTTTAATCCCCTATAACGTTTCCTCCGATAACGCAGTACCTATCTCAACGTTCTCTCTCTCTCTCTGTTCTCTCTGGTCTTGGTCAATTCAAGTTTTACTTAATAAATACCACTTTTTCTTAAAATCTATTGTAACACGTGTTTCGATGCAGATTCTAAAAGTGAAACTCAAATTAAAAATGTTAGTATAATACGGTGTTTGAAAATGATGCGGAATTCATCGAAACACATGTCACAATAGATTATAAGAAAAAGTGAATAGATTTTACCACAGAGTGACTGCCGAATCAAATAATGAAAATCTAAGGGATTCTTCAAAAATAATCAGCAAATCGAAAAGACTAGTTATATAAAGCTCTGAGAAAATATCACGCGAAGTGATTGCTGTATGAGAATATGGAGCGATTATTTTTTTTCAGGCATTTCCGTCTTTTTAATTCAGACTTCACTTCCACGATGTAAGTGTATCAGAATAAATTACACGATAAAAAAACGACAATAATTTATAATCACGCCTAAAATTAAAAACAAGTAACTTTCCAGACACAGCAAAGCTTTCGAAAGCAATGTAAGATCACCTTTCTAAACTTTACAAAAAAACCCCAGAAGCGTTTGATTATCCAGTTTTTTTTTCAAATATATATTTTGTAAGTTGTGCACAAAGCCACTAAATCTTATATTTTCCATATATATATATTTATATATTTATACAGATAATATTTCGGTAAGTAAACATAATATGTGTCGCCTACTTTCAAAATGCGCCAGATCCATGTAAGTCGATTTTACAAAAAAATCAAAATTCTCCCGGTAACATTTATGTTTCAAAGATTTGTCTATCTTTAGATGAAATATTATGAAATAGAGAATTTTCCCATTTTTTTTTTGGAATTTTTTCAGTATTTAAGAAAAAAACAAGAGACACAAACCGAAAATGACGTCATCTTAATTTTTGACCTATCCCCGCTCTCTGATTGGCCGATATGGGTCAGAAGGCAAGTTTCATGAATATATCGGAATTTGAAAGACAACGCTGTTTTTGAGTATTTTTAGCAGGGTTTTCAATATTAAGCAATATTAGCAAGTATTAAAATATTTTAAACAATAAAACCCACAATTGGCATTCCGATAGAGTATTAATTTTTAAATCTTATAAAATTGGATCTGGCGAATTTTGAAAGTAGTCGACACATATATCCTTTTTTTATATTACAAGGATCAATTTTGTGGTCGGAGTTTTTAAAAGTTATATCCACATATTTAGATTTTAAAGTACCGTTTCGACACGTATATTTTTCCGAATTTGACAATCATCTCTTAGTCAAACATTTTTTTGTTGATAAAGATACAGTGGTAAAAATGTCAAATGAATAATAATAAATTAATAGTTTAAACTATTTTTATTATAGGAAAGCAAGTACGTCAAATACTTGAAAGCAGTCAGGTCAGACGGAATAATCGCCGGGTATACACGAGGAGTCGCATGAATGTGGAAGAGGCGATTTTTTTTGTAAAAACATTGGTGTGGCGTTCTATTCTCTCTGCTTCCCCCGCTTGGAAGCAGCGTGAAGGTTAGTTAGTTAGTTAGTAAATCCTAAAAATATTCCTGTGTTTTTATTCTCTATATAGTCTTCTAATTTTTGACATTAAAAGTTGATAATTGTCATCACTTGATTAGCCCCTCCCATTCTTTTCAATCAACAGATCCTTCAACTTCTTTTGACAGACACCATTAACGCAAATAGTCATCGGACAGACGAAAAACGCATGTGGTTAGTATTTTGTGTAGGTGTAAGAGGGTGGATAGTGCAATGGTAGTGTGTATAGTGTTGTTTTCACGCTAGTGCACTGATTGTTCTGACGAAGAGACGGGTACATCTCAAAACTGGTAGAATTTTTTTTTCAATGTTTATTTATGTACGTATTATGTATAGCATTCTATAAATCTCTAACCACAAAGTTTGTAGGAACTCATACATACTCGTATATCATTAATCTCATTATGCTTTGTGTTTACATCAAAAAGTCCCAATTTCGAAGTAATTGTATCAAACATGAAGGAACATCATTTCTCCAAAAACTGAAAAGGAAACCTGAAAACCTGAATTTTCATTTGATGGATTTTATTTTGTTTATATTTTGTATGCTTTAGCATGGAACTTTGTGGTATGGTAATAAAACACTCTCGAAACCGGTAGACAGAATAAGTGTTTTAAAAAAGTGGTAATACACAAAGTAACACCCTGAAAAGAAACTGAACGAATACCATAAACATATACAGACTATACAATAGAAAACTAAACACAATAACTCCCACGTACCGCATAAATATATGTACATATATGTTCCCCTGTAATATAGACAAATATGTTATTAAAATGTACTCGTATAACATGATACTATAAAAAAAAGAAAAGCACAAGAGTTTTTTGGAGAGCAGATTGTATTAATTAGAAATGTTTTTTTAACATCTCATCAAAGATAAAAAGGAATATGGAAGTCTGGGTATTTACGGGGCTGACGATCGTCATAGGCTGGTTTAAGTGATCACTTCACACACGTGTAATATTCACCAATTCTACCCATTATTGACAACCACACTACTCAAATTCTCGAAAGTTCTATATATATGAACCAATTTTGAAACATTTTTCTTAAATCACTAGAACTTCACTAGAGACATCTATTGGGGAGATGAAAAGTAACTTTTTTATTGGGCAGAAACTCTTTTATTAGTATGTAAAGTCCGAAAACATGATTATAGTCACATACATGAGAAACGCCAGAAAATATCATTTTCATTTTTATTATTTTAGCTTATAATTTGACCAGTAAATTTTTCATATTATATTCTGACAAAAAATAATATGAAAAATAACTCCTATAATTCCGAACTCCGAAAATAATCCAGATTTGTGAACAAATGTGTGGATACACTCAAAATATTGTAAGAAGAAATGTATAGAAATTGTATAAAAAAATGCAATTATATTAAATAAATATCAATAAAAAATCACTTATTTAAAATAACTAACCATTTGCTGTTTAAAAAAAAAGTGGGTATCACAGCTTAAAGCTTAAAGCGTAAAATATTTTAATCACTTTTATCACTTTCACAAATGCACAAAAACGCCGAAATTATTCATGTAATTAAAACTTCAGTAATTTTTCGCGCTCGCGGATTTCAGATCATTGCCGATTATAAAAATTTACAGTTATCCAAGATGTCTTCATCGCACGCTGTTCACCGCGAGAGTTGCAGCGGACCACTAAAGTGATTGTACGGAGAGGAATCTCCCTACATCGCGAGATGGATTAGAAATGGTAGGGGAAAGCAGAGAGATGGTGCATATTCATATTATTATTGATATATTCCAATTGAAATATTAACAAGATTTTAAAATTCAATCTCGACGATAATTTTTCATCATATTTTGGCCCACTTTTGTAATTATATAGTTTACCTTTTTACTAGCAAGCAGCCGTGAAAAATCGCGATAAAACAAAAAAGCGATATGGCGAAAATCGTTTAAAAAACAACATTCTCGGGATTATTTAATGATTGAAGCCGTGTCATATATAAATTAAATTTTTTCTCTTAAAAAACTAATATTCATGAATCATTTTTCGGAATTTTATCTTTCTGACAATATGACAAGCCAGGGATTCCATGTCATGTATAACTTTGACTTGTCTTCTCTTCGGTAAAATAACAAATATACATGAATTATTTTTCGGAATTTTATCTTTCTGACAATATGACAAGCCTGTGATTCCATGTCATGTATAATTTTGACTTGACTGCTCTTCGATAAGAAAACAAATACTTACACATTAAGTATTTTTCGGGAACTTTATCTTTCTGAAATATGGTTAAGAAATGCTAAAAATCATTCAAAATGAAGTCCACTAGTAAATTTGAAGCTGTCTACACTATCTAGTTGAATCGATAACTCAAGTTTATTATTTAACTACGTATGGGTAACTTTAACCTTATTTTTTAAACTTTTATTTCTAATGACTGTCATTTTTAAATCCGTTGTTGTTAGAAAGTCATATAATTTTTTACCAAATCCAAGTAAAGCCAAAGTTTTCTACACTACGTTGTTAAAACGTTATCTTCCATATAAAGTTGCAGGCCGGAGGAATTGTTTTTTTTTGTGTTATATTGTATTGTATATTATATGTCAAATGAATGTCAGAAGACAGACTTCCACGTATCGCCCTTCAAGGAAACCCTGAAGGACGCAGACCCCCGGGCAGACCTCCAAAAAGGTGGAATGATAGCTAGAAGTCAACATCCCAAGAGCGACAAGCGGAGGCACAAACAGATCCTTAGATCTACAAAAAGAAGAAGAAGAAGAAGAAAATATTTTATGCCTTTTAATGCATAATATTTTTGGAAAAAAATGATTGAAAAACCTATCCTCTGTGACGTATATTTTACGGGAAGCAATCAATATTTCCTTTATGTATTTTAACACTTTGTGTTGACGACAGAAATAAGTTTGAAAACAGATTACGAACAGAAATCTGCAGTTACTGAACGGAAGCGAAAACGACGATGAAAATTTTATGCACTCAAGAAATAGGAACGTGATATGAAATTATTATTTCCCTGAATAAGAAACATTTGTGCAGCATGTGTTGTTGCTTCAACATATCAGACCGAGTAATGCGCGATCATTTACTAAACGCTGATGCTGAATTGAGCACAATGATTTTATGTAGGTGCCAATATACGTGATTCTTTCAAATTATAATTTAATATTCAGGTTTTTTTTACTTTAAATTGGACGTTTTACAAAACAAATTGGATGTTATATTGTATTTCATAACAAAATTGAATTTTTAATTTTTATTTCTTTTATTTATTTAGTTAAACTTCATGTACAGAAAATAAATAAGTAAATTGGTGGGCTTATTGCTAAAAAGCAATATCTTCCAACCAACCAAAAATATGTTCATATTTGTACTACACAGGGCTTCTTTTAAACAAAAAAGGTCCTGGAACTCACTTCATCTCAATCTTTTTACAAAAAAAATAATTCATTACAATACCATAAATTATCATTTTGATGAATTATATAAATAAAGATTGTAATAACGTTAGCGCAAACATTGTTTCGTCTAATTGAATTTGTAAATTAAATATAAAAACAAATTAATCTGTAAAAAGGTGCACGTACGCCGTTCCACCGCGTTACATGAAAAAAAGGCCTGGTGCTACTATATCGTCAGTGTGAAAACCTGCCTACATCTTTCATTCTTCAGACTAGCAAGTGCGTTAGACGTCAAGTTGGCAAGCCTGCGCGGCGCAGTGTCATAGTCTGTGCTTGGAATCATGAGTAGTATTAAAAAAATCTATTACTGATAAATTCATTGCAATATCTTATGCTCCACTAAATGCAACTGAGGAAATAGAAGATAGTCGAGGTCGATACTGAAATGAAAATTCATCAGATGAGTGACAATCACTGTTTCTTGTGGCAATAATTGGACCAAATCGATTCGCGTTTGATTATTAAAACTGCAAAAAAGCGAGGTACACGCTGTCGAGAAAGGATTAGCAGATAAGAGTATGCAGAAGCGTATAGGGGCAGTGATCTGCTCAGTTCCTACCCAGATGTTTCATGGCGCGGAAGAGAAAGCCGCCATTCCTCTTGTCTCGTGCTACGAGCCACGAGCGTCATACATGCCACACACCACACACTACACACCAGAGAAGGATAACATTTTATTTGGGCAGTTCGTCAGTTTCCTAAGTTTAGTGAAAACTTCCGAAAAACGTAAAATCTTTAAAAATTATCAAACCTTTAAAACTAAATTTAAAAAACATAAAAGATTCACCCCAACCTAAACTCCATACCGAGGAATATTTTTTTTATTCATTTAATTTACTTTATTATTAGCTTTGTTTATAAAAAAAAAAATGTAAAACGAACTCTCTCTGTAAACACAAGTATCTACTTTATTAGAGAGGTTAAAAGTTATATTTTCAATATTTTGTATTTTTACCAACTATTTTGTATATTTAAATATGTATTTTGTAAAAAAAAAATTCAATAAAAAAAATAGTCAAATAGAAAACCTCAACTAGCAAGGCCTTGCTAGTTGCGGTATTTAAGTGAGCTTTCTTTTAAAGAAGTTTCTCTTATGCCTCGGTCTCTTATATCCAAGATAGTATTTTACTCGTAGCAACTTTAATAACCCATGGATATTATTATACTATTGTGTGCAAATACATACTAGAGTCGCTTTCAATTCTCTCTGCCTACCCCTGCGGGGAAGTGGCGTGATGGTTAGTTAGTTAGTTTACTTCTCTCCAGCTTGAGTTTTTGAAGTCAATCAAATATGCAATGCGCAATTTTTTGCACTGTTTGGCGCGATTAGCCTTAAGTGTTCAAATCCAAAAACCAAATTCAGTAATGTCTACTTTTAAGGAAGATTTTTAATTGTGCAATCGTGGCTAGCACATCTGACTACCATACATAATGTCTCAATTTAAACTCCCGATTAGGTCATTTCCTTTCCAACTTGCTCAGCATAGCACTTTCATGTGGAAGAGTTTTCACAGGTTTCAATAATCGGAAAAAATCTTCAATGGGGGTGAGATTGTTCCGCTTATTATAGTTAAGAATATTGATAATGATGTATTTTGTTGTTGTGTTCAATATGGAGTTAAATACATCTCTCAGTGCAACTACATTTCAAGGTCATATAATAAAACACCAAATTCTTTTAAATGTATAAGTGATTAAGTACATATTTGCTAACTTTTATCATTTTCATCTTTATGATTTTTGTTTTTCTGTGAAAATCAAATATTTGTAGTTTAAATTAGCACGTTTTGTTTATTTTTATCTCTGATATCAATTGTATTCTTGCCAGTGCCTTTTATTATAACCTTAAATAAAATATATACCCACACACAGGTCATGCCTTTGTAGGATCTTGTTTTTGTATTAATATTATATATTTTTTGTACTTGTAATTAAAATGTATTTTGAAAATCAAAAAGAATTTAAAATAAAAAAAAAGCATTTTTGTATGTCATTATTTTTTATTTAATTTATGCGTGTGTCACTTCAAATGTGTAGTGTGTCGCTTAGTGACTCGCTCGTCACAGGTTGGCCATCCCTGCTATAGAGCATTTTATCCCCAACACACTATATACACGACTTGTGTACGAACGTATCGTATTATTAATATGCTTAATTACAGAAACCGCTGCCATGACGACTTCAAATCTACAGATCAAGGCGCGCCATCTTATCTGCTTTAGGAAAACTTCATTGCTTCGTTAATCCCATTATCCGTTTTGCGGATAAGTGAGTCGGTCTTTTTCCGCTTCAAAAGCCATCCTTCATTCATCCTATAATCCTTATGCTCTTTTCTATCAAAATACATATATTATTTTAGCAAACAAATGAAATATTTTATTGCACTTTATACTATAAGGAAGGAATGCAAAGCTGAGATAAGCTTTATCGATAAAATTAAGAAAGGCGCGTTGAGATGGTTTGGACATGTAGAACGAATGAATGCGGAAAGAAGGGCAAAACAAACTTATGAGGCGAATGTTGTTGGAAAAAGGAGCCAAAGAAGACCGAGAAAAACTGGGCACTATCAGGTATGCCAAATACTTGAAAGCGGTCAGGTTAGGAATCGTAATAATCGGCGGGTATGTATGAGGAGATGCATGAACGTGGAAGAGGCGAAGAATGTTTGCAAATACAGAGTGGTGTTGCGTTCTATTCTCTCTCCCTACCCCTGCGGGGAAGCAGCGTGATGGTTAGTTAGTTAGTTAGTTTATAATATACGTGAGTAATGATATCTGTCAAAACGAAAAAGACTATACCCAACATTTTGAATGTTTCCAAATACTTGTTCATGTGTGTGATTATAGTCCAGGATTCGGACCTCATATACAAATATAAGAGTTTCTGCTTAATAAAAAAGCTTCTTCATTTCACCAATAGATGTCTTTGGTGAAAATTCTAGAGATTCAAGTACAATGCTTCGAAATCATATATGTATAGAACTTCCAAGAATTTGAGTAGTGTGGTTGTCAATCTTGGGTAGAATTGGTAAATGTTACAAGTGTGGAGAGTGATCACTTAAACAAGTCTATGACGTCATAAGCCCCATAATGCCCAGACTTACAAATCCTTCTTTCTGTTGAGATGTCAAAAAATATAAAAAAAACTCCTAATTGGAGATAATCCAGATCTGTGAACAAGTATTTGGTCACACTCAAAATGTTGTACATAAAAATAAAATTACAACATTTTGAGTGTGTCCAAATACTTGTTCACAAAATCTGGATTATCTCCAATTACAGGAGTTATTTTCATATTATTTTTTGACATCTCATCAAAGATGAAGAAGAATATGGAAGTCTGGGCATTTACGGGGCTGACGACCGTCATAGGCTGGTTTAAGTGATCACTTTACACACGTGTAACATTCACCAATTCTACCCATTATTGACAACCACACCACTAATATAAGAGTTTCTGCTTAATAAAAAAGCTTCTTTACATCTCACCAATAGATGTCTCTAGTGAAATTCTAATGATTCAAGAACAAGGTTTCTAAATTGGTTCATATATATAGAACTTCCAAGAATTTGAGTAGTGTGGTTGTCAATAATGGATAGAATTGGTGAATGTTACACGTGTGTAAAGTGATCACTTAAACCAGCCTATGACGGTCGTCAGCCCCGTAAATGCCCAGACTTCCATATTCTTCTTCATCTTTGATGAGATGTCAAAAAATAATATAAAAATAAAATGCTGCACTTATAAAATATATCTTTTTTTTACATTCATACAAAAGAATTTCCACGAAGAGTTACATAAAATTGTCTAGTCATAGTGAAATGGAAAATAATAATAAAATAATCTTAATCACCACTTCTTCAACGTGTCTTATAACATTTTCTCGAAATTTACTCTTCCCACGCTATAATTTTCTTATTGTATTTTATAAAATCGGTATTAAGTAAACACACATAACGGAAAGTTGAGTACTCTGGAGATTTTATTGTTACTGAAACAATAACACGCGGAAGTTGAAATATTCTATCGTAATTATTGTAACCATATATTTATATTCTTTCGCCGTAAAAAAAACGGTCAAAAATACAGAACTCGAGTAGCCAAAATGTATTGTTCACAACGTCCAAATATTGAGGTCCTCACCAAAAAGTTGCACTTCCAATGTTACACAAAAACCATGCAAATATACATACATACATGCATTTATTATACGTATTACGGCTCTTTAGGCATGGCCTGTGTTGAGCCGAATACTAACATGTTAATACAATTTTTATATTATTTTTTAATTTTTTTTATAATATATTTTTTTTAATTATTAGATTATAAACATAACATACAGGAGATACAAAAATAATTTACAGTTTAAAGGTTTTTCAAAAAGATAATTACACCTGGACTTTAATTAATTCACTTTCTACCTTGTCCCTTCCAATGTTAAGCAACCATCGACGGACACTGTTCTTAAAGACCTGACCACTCCTGGAAATCTTAATGGTTCGGGCAGCAAATTAAATATTTTTGGCGCAAGGAATGAAAATTTTTTTTGAGCAAAACTTATTTTTTAAAAAAAAATTATTCCTGTTTACTATATACTATCGAAATGTTAATTAAAGTTGTCACAAAACGTGACCAATCCTGTGAACCAACATGATACATATCATTAAAACGCACCAAAAATATTTATAATAGAAATGTAACGATGGTGAGGATCTCCACAAAAAATGCCCATAAATTGGGTTTTCTCCACATAGGATTTATTTTTACATTTTTTTTGACATTTTAACATAGATAGTGAAAGATATGGACATAATTGTTGTTGACTTTTTGAATGGGACAGTATAAATTATGTATAGAACTTGGTATACTACTACTACTACTACTACCATCACACCGTTTCCCCGCAGGGGTAGGCAGAGAGGATGGAACGCCACACTCTTCTGTCCTGACATACACTCCTCGCCCCCTTCACATCCATACATCTAGTCATACATGCCCTCCGATTACGCAGACTTTTGACCCCGCCAGATTTTAGGTTCTGATTGATCTGATCGTGCCAAGTCTTTTTCGGTCGTCCACGTTCTGTTTTCCCTCTCACATTCGCCACATATATTTTCTTAGTCATTCTTTCGTTATCCATTCGCTCCACATGTCCATACCACCGCAAAGAACTCTTCCTAATCTTTTCAATTATTCCTCGTTAAGCCTTATATTCCTTTCTTATATCGTCGTTTTTAATTCTTTCATACAATGATTTTCCACACATTCGTCGAGACACATTCGGAGCGCATTTCAACAGCGTTCACTCTGCTTTCATCCTTCCTTTGCCAGTTCCATGTTTCCGTGTAATAATGTTCCATGTAATAATGTAGATTTTTGTGTTAATTAAAACAATAATAAGAGCTTTATTATTTATTGGTTTGGCGTTAACTTTATGGAATAACATGATGATTTGATTACGAACATAAAACTTTTGTAAAATATAAGACCACTTATGAGTTTCTTAACATATTATTCAATGTATTAATTATTTCAACTTTTACTCATATAAACACGACTAGTTTCAAAAACTACAAATATTCTTATCAAAATATTTAGATGCAAAATGTCTGAAAATACAGAGTTTGTATTTTCACATGCTGATAAAAACATTTAGAAACTTAAAAGTAGTATTTTTTTAATTACCTAACGTCTAATTGACTCTGAAATCTAGTAGCGGCTAATGCAACACTGCTTATCACGGCCCTACAACGTTCCTACTTCATAAGTTTATAGCGTAATCCTTATTGTGAATGGTGGGTTTAGTCTAATGTGTAAAGGCAATTAACCGTAACTCAAGTTGCTGCTGTTCGGCGTAACACGGCTCAAAGCTTTCTTATAACTAGCTTCTATTCATATTCAATAACAGATTTTTCTCTATCTCTTTCCTTTACCGAGATATTCATTATCAAAACTATATGATATGCAAAATTGTATTAATTTGATACATGTTTTGGCAAAAAGCATCATATAACTTTAATTTTAAACTCGTTTATCTCAAAACTACAGTTGTTAACTTGTGGCTATTTGCCTTTGCACATTAGTAGTTTACTCTTTATGTTTAAAGTTTCTAAAACATCATGTAGTTCATGAGTGAAATTTCTAGGAGAAATCACACATGGATCACATTTTCTTGGTCAAAATTATTCGCTTTGACGTATATTATATAAGTAGTTAAAGAAGAACAATGATATTATTGATTTTTTAACTATTGTGTAAATTATGAATATATTTGCTTGGTGGGTCTCTGCAAAAAAAAAGTTCGAAATATGTATAAATTTTGTTTTAAATAAATGTACACAAATAAAAAATAAAAAAAGTAAAAAAATAAATATAACTTTGATGCATCGTGTGTTAAAATTACCTTACAAAAGTGTTCATCAGCACAATTTACAGTACACATTATAGATCTTCGGTCAACGCCTTGCCATTCGTTACCGTAATATCACCAGCATAGACTTAACATGTCGTGTCTGGGGAATCAACCATCCATCACGAGTCGTGATTCGTGATAATAATGTTGTCAGTGATTATCTGGCACATATGATTAGATAATCAGTGATCAATCAGTAATCGTCTAAAGTAATCACGGTAAATCCATAGTTAATATCATTGTAGGTTTCAAAAAACCACAAGTAAAAACCTCGAATATAAATGATATACATAGTAATAATTGGGAAATAACTATAGTTATGTTACGCTCTGTGTTGCGTGAAGTTAGACTATTGTAAATTTAAGTTATCTGTTAATTTGAAAGGGAAAACATTTCCCACTTGGCTTACGTCGGTTGTATATATGTATATTTACATGTATGTTTATGTATTTATATATATATATATATATATATATATATATATATATATATATATATATATATATATATATATATATATATATATATATATATAACGTGGTAATATTTTCTTTTGTAAATTGGGTATAAATAATATGTAAAGTGGGTGTATAATAATAAAATAAACAATGTGTTGCTTTGTAATTAAAGAAACGACAATAAAAGTTTATTCTTAATTAATCTTTATAATAATTTTTATATCTATCTATCTATCTATCTGATTCTGACAGTTAATAATATTATCGGAAGTCTTTTGTTTTATTCTGAGCGACGCATGCGACATCTGGTGGTAGAACTGTTTTGTGTAGGTACTATTTGTAAGTACTTAATAAAATGTAAAGGTAAAACATCTCCCCCCTTGGGGATGAAAATTCATAGTACAATTTTCATTCGTCCTCCGGATCATCTTCTTGTAGTGAAGGGACTGGTATAAGTTTAGTGATATGATAGTTTTTTTTTTTTTCTTTCTATCTTTTTTCCTTCTTTTTTTTTCATTCTTTTTTTTCTTTCTTGTTTTTTTTTTTCTTTCTTTCTTTTTTTTTCCTTTTTTCCGTTCTTTTTTTTTTCTTTCTTTTTTTTTGTATTTTTTTTTTCTTCTTGACCCTTTTAAAGTAGACACAGTTTTTTTCAATCCATTTGTTTTTTTCTTTTGAATTTGATCTCTTAAAGTATCTTCTAATTTAACCAAATTTACAACTTTTAATTGTTCATCTGCATTTTCATTCGAGTTTAATACTGGATTCCTGCTTAGACAATCTACTTCTAAATTCTTCTTTCCTGGAGTATATTTTATTTTATCTTTCGTAGAAGTTTTTTCTACTTTATTTTTATTTTCATTTTTCAAGCACTGTTTCTGTGTTATTTGTATGTCTTCATTTTTATTCTGATCTTTTAAAATATCTTCTAATTTAACCAAATTTACAACTTTTAATTGTTCATTTGCATTTTCCTTCGATTCTAATACTGGATTCCTGCTCACACAATCTGCTTCGAAATTCTTCTTTTCTGGAGTATATTTTATTTTATATTTTGTAGAAATTTTTTTCACATGATTTTTATTTTTAATTTTATCACTAGTTCTTAAATTTCCACGTCTTCTTTGATTATCTTCTAATCGTTTTCTTTGATCATCTTCTGATTTTTCTCTCTCACTCCGAACATATTGTAGTAATTGTTTTAATACATCTAATGTTTCATAATCCATTTCCAATTAACAAAATTGTCGTTTTATAACGTGGTAATATTTTCCTTTTGTAAATTGCGTGTAAATAATATGTAAAGTGGGTGTATAATAATAAAATAAACAATGTGTTGCTTTGTAATTAAAGTTTATTCTTAATTTATCTTTATAATAATTTTTATATCTATCTATCTATCTATCTATCTGATTCTGACAGTTAATAATATTATCGGAAACCTTTTGTTTTATTCTGAGCGACGCATGCGGCATCTGGTGGTAGAACTGTTTTATGTAGGTACTTTTTGTAAGTACTTAATAAAATGTAAAGGTAGGTACCTAGTTATTTTATTACATATATATATATATATATATATATATATATATATATATATATATATATATATATATATATATATATATATATATATATATATATATATATATATATATATATGTATATATATATACATATATAAATATATATATATATATACATATATATATATATATATATATATATATATATATATATATATATATATATATATATATATATATATATATATATATATATATATATATATATATATATATATATATATATATATATATATATATATAAATATATGTATATATTTATAAATATATTTTGTTCGCCTCCGTAGTGTAATGGTCAGCAAGCCTGGCTACCGTTCTGGAGGTCCCGGGTTCGATTCCCAGGGGGGGTCAAATAAATATAAGTGATTTTTACGCTGTAATATTTATTCAATATTACCCTGGACTGGTACCTGAATCGGGGGGCTGATCACCTTTCCTTCATGTGTAAACGATTGAGATAACACTGCGTTTATATGAAGCAGTGCCCTATGCACCATTGGGGTGCGGATAAGGGTTTTGTTATTTATTATATATATATAACACAAATTTCAATTATATTACATTTTTTTACGATTCATATTTATTTATATAAAATATGTATGGTAATTTAAAAAAAAGCATGATATAAAAAAATCTTTTAAAATCTAAAAAACAAAATGTTAAAAAAACATGTCTATAAATTGCCATAAACTTGGTTGTGGGAAGTATTCGATTGGCAAGAATGTTTCATAAGACAGCAAAATGATATCTCAACACATTTTGCGATGTTACGAGTCGCCACAATAGGGAAACACGCCAAGTTCTTATAAAACACAAGATATTCATGTCGTGTGTGAATTCCCTGTCGAATTTTCACGGTCTGTTAGAAAATTATAATATATTACGGCAATTGAATAATTATCAACCTATTACCGCCTCAAAATGATTTCAAGAAAAAATTTAATTTTTATATCTACGTCGATAGGGGTACCTACTAATATAGATATTGGCTAGCTGCTAATAATTGATATTTTGAATATTTAAAGCATTAACTTTGTGGATCACTGTAATATATTTCGCTCGCTCTTTTCAACAACGTCATAAATCAAAAAGCGTGATTTTTCAGGATATCGTTTTTAAAGTTTAAGAATATAATATATTTTGCATTAAAAATAATTATCAAGCCAATCATTGAACTTTTTACTGTACAACAGATCTTTTTAGGTAAAACTTGAAAGTTTTTGTCTTCATTTGAAAAATATTAAGTATATTAAAAAAATTAAACAATACCTTTTCTTCAAAATGCAAAAACAACACTTTTTACCCTGTAGCGGGTAAATATTAAATTTAAAATATGCCGCTTTTGCTGGAATATAGTACATTTTACGACCTAAAATGATACAACAAAATGCATACTTAGTCAACATATTTTATTTAATATTGCTTCAAAGAAAACAACAATCACGTTGAAAATGAAAATTTAAGAAAAAGAATTCGTTTTATATAATTTTTGTACAAAATAATTGTTAAATTTGCAAAAAACTCTTTAAAGATGGAATGGTTTTCGTGTATTTAATAATACAAACAATAAACGAAAAATACTAAAAAGAAAGCAAATTCGTAGTTGAATTAGTATTGTATTAAACGTAGCTTTAACTGTTTTTTTTCATATTAAAGACCGTTTAATATGAAGTTTACATGTAACCGGGTCGAACGGCGTTGCTTTTTTCTCGGATAATATATATTTTTTAAATTTTCAAAATCACTTCTACGAAACAATGTTTGCGCTTACGTAATAACAGTCTTTAATTCGTCAAAATAATAAATTACGGTATTGTTATGGATATTTAAATGATATTAGAATATGTCACTCACTCCTTTCAACAACGTCATTTATCAAAAACATGATTTTTCAGGAGATCGTTTTTAAAGTTTAAGAATATAATGATGAATTAAAAATAAATATCAAGCTACTATTGAACTTTTTACTGTGCAACAGATCTTTTAAGGTAAAACCTGAAGGTTTTTTCTCCATTTGAAAAATATTTAGAATGTTTAAAAAAATAATTAAATAATACATTTTCTTCAAAATGCAATAACAACACTTTCTGCCCTGTAGCGGGTAAATATTAAGTTAAAAATATGCCGCTTTTGCTGGGATATAGTACATTTTCTAGGCATTCCGAATCCATGCACAACTGAAAATTGACGTTTATTTGATATATGACGTTGTTGAAAGGAGTGAGCGATATATTTTTTAAGTAACATCTTTACATTAAGTGAGTTCCGTGACCCTTTTTGTTTTAAAAAAAAGCCCTTGTTATATGGTTCATATAAATAAATAATTGGTGCTAAATGTGCTAACCACTAGACACAGAAGCTTATTCGTAAATAATAATATTTTTTTGTTATTGTGCAGCGAACGATCGCTTTCATCTCTCTGCAGAAGTAAGAATCTGTTGAATTCGTCGGCTGGCAATAGCGCATCGCGTCGGTCCGCGGTGGAATACATTGGTTGCACTCTACATACGCCATACGCCATACATCACATACGAGCATACACTCGAGAGATTGGACCTACTTTCAGTAGACGTTTCATGTCCGATTAAAATTATTTAATATTCATTACGGAGTCTGCGCAGTTTGCATTCTGGCTCTGCTAAACAGTGTCAAGTCCGAAATATCAGAAAAACGATAATTTTTACTTTCTACATAATCGTACATATATGTGTATGTGATAATTGGTTGGTAAATAAAACGAAGACTTTATGGAGAATGAAAAAACAGGAATATTTTTTAGCACTAACCTACTACAAAACTAAATGTCACGCCGCTTTTCCACAGAGATAGGCAGAGAGAACAGAATGCCGCACCAATTTGTCTTTGCAAACAATTTTCGCCTCTTCTACGTTCATGCATCTCCTCACACATACCCGCCGATTATTCCGACTCCCGACCTGACCACATTCAAGTATTCAAAATATTTGATCAGTTTTCCGAGTTTTCCTCGGTCTTCCTCTGATTCATCCAGATCTACATTCATCTCTTTCAAAAACTACAACTTTGGATTTGTCTACAATCAGCAAATCACATTCCTTGCACATACATATTATACACCCTTGACATCAACGCCCGCAGGTCTTATTATCGGCAAAAAGCACAGCTTCGCCACCATACAAAAGGCAACAGACAGTCAAATTGATCATATTATCTCTAAGATTTAAACCATTCACTTCTTTAATGCAATTATCCATGTAAAAATTGAATACACAAGAAAAAAAAAAAATTAAATTTTAAATCACGAGAGATGACAAATTTCAGTAAAATTACATTTTTATACGATTCATTTTTATGTTTATAAAATATGTAATCTTAAGAAAAGCATCATATTTAACACAGGTGGTATTTGAAAATGGTGTTACCAATCTATCTCATTTCCAATAATTACCACGACTTCGTTAAATTCTTAAAATAGTAAAAGCGGCTCAAATTGATTAGATGTATTGTTATTTTAATACTATATATTTTACAAGAAACCATTTAAAAGCAACGACGCTAATTATATTAAACTATTTTGCATTTAATTTCTCTTATTTCTAGCACATTCAATACAAAAAAATTAGTTTACTAAATATTATCTACTCCACAATTTTAACTACTCGTATCCAAACTTTGTTGTTTTTGACCAAATATTTTCCTTTACCTAATTTTTCCCCTGTTTACGGTCATTTGAACTTTGTTTGTAAATCATTGAAAAAATTAACCAAAAACAATTTGTTAAATCTTCAATCAATATCAAAAAGTGCAAGGGAAATTTAAGAAAATAAATACTTAACATTTGAAACAATTTAAAAAAAAAATATTAAAAGTTTTATTTTCCAACTAACAGTTTTCAAACAAATCATTTCGTAAATTCTCCTTATCATTATACATAAATGTGATTTTTTAAAAACCAGCCTATGACGGTCGTCAGCCCCGTAAATGTCCAGACTTTCATATTCTTCTTCATCTTTGATGAGATGCCCAAAAATAATATGAAAATAGCTCCTGTAATAGGAGATAATCCAGATTTTGTGAACAAGTATTTGGACACACTGAAAATGTTGTACATAAATGTAAAATGCATTCTGAATTTATAATAATTGTAAAACATCATCTATAATGTAAAATGCATTGAACCGTGTGTCACATATTGATAATAACTTGTGTTTTATGTGATACGTTTTTTTTATACATTCTTGAAGTCTTATACGGTAATTTACATATTTCATTTAAAAAAATCATCGAACTACATAAAAATATACAAAATAATTTATATTTTAACATTAAATAACTTTCCCCTTTAAATGCTAATGTACCAGAAATTCGCAATATGCGTTAATTTCGCTACATGGAACTAATACATCAACCATTCAATTAAGTGCCCGGTTGCCAGTTCGAATTAATCAATTTCACACAAAAAATAAAAAATCATGTATGCAAATATATTGTTTAATTTTATGATCGGAATTGATTTACAATTGAAGCCGGTTATCCGGTTAGGAATAACTCGGTCCGTAATTTAGCAGTCAAGTTTCTACCCGCAACAAGAGCAATGCATTGGGGTCAGTTGAGCAGCGAGCACTAATTAAAGTGAATGCAATATTAGAGATCTCAAATAATAATAAAAGATGGCGAGTGAAATTTGGACTGGATCTTGACAGATGTTATCGGCCATAGAAAATACCCAGAGACTTGGATTTTGCTCAGTTTCTATGCAAATGATGAAAATCTAGATCCGAGACTCGAAGATCTAAGAAGTTAACTAAAATCTAAGTAGATAAAAACAACAACTTTGTTTTTTCCCTCATTAATTTTATTTGACCAGCAACCGGGTTTCGTCGTAATCGGCATAATAATTCTTCTTCTCCGTCTTCCTCATTGCTGAGGGTTGTAACCCTTGCAGAAGCAATGACTCTTCTGCAGTTATCCCTTGACTGCGCTGCACGTAGCGCTCCAACCACTGAGGTGCCTGCTGCTGCTTTAACTTGATCGGTCCATCGTGTGGGGATCTTCCTTTCCCTCTCTTTTCCTCCAGGCTACCGATCACAACTAGTCGTTCCAGGCTATCCTCGTTGCCACGCGCAACGTGTCCAAAGAACTGGAGAATCCGACATCATCACACTTGTTACAAATCAACGCATTTTCAGATTCAACTATGTAAATATTGTTAACCCCTGCCTAGTTGTCTACATAAAATAGAATTTCGTCTAGCCTCACACCAGTCTGATGATGTCAGTTACGACGAAAACTGGTTGCTGGTCAAATAAAATTCATGTGGAAAAAACCACATAGTTTTTATTTTATTCTATAAAATGCAGTTCCACCAAGAAATGTCAGTACAAAACATAATTTAATTTTTTTTTTTACATCTCAACGTAGATGAAGAAGAATATGAGAGTCTGGGCATTTACAGCGCTTACGACCGTCATAGGCTGGTTTAAGTGATCATTAACCCACGTGTACCATTCACCAATTCTCATTCAGTGTGTTTGTCAATCATGGGTAGAATTGGTGAATGTTACTCGTGTGTACACTTAAACCAGTCTATGACGGTCGTAAGTCCTGTAAATGCCCATGCTTCCATATCCTTTTTCATCTTTATTTCTTTTACCTGTGTAAACTACAGTCTAAAATTTATATAAGTATTGAAAAATAAACTTATTGATATCGGCAAGATTCCTTCCATAATTTTCCTAAATAATCATATTACCTGTTTCATTACTAGTAATTATTACATAACGTAAAAAGGCTGTTAATTTGAGAGTTAATAGCTTGAGCTATAAAATTTTAAGCGTTACTTTTTTAGTACTTATTACATACAAATTACATGATTTACTTTTAAAAAGAACCGGCTATGTCAGTTTCATGAGAGCATTAGACTTGCATTGATTATACTTTATTGTATATAATAAAGATATTAAAATATATACTACCACCTGTGTATTCGACTGATTATCGCTTTCACACTAGGAAATAAAATGCATGGTGAAAATCAGTTTAAATTCTTTTTGACAAAGTAGGTTTTGAACCCTCCCATAGAGCGGTAATCCGCAAACCTTTTCTATTCAAGTTACACCTACCAAATTGAGAAATTTCAGAGGTGCATATTTACCATACTATGGTTTCATTTTTTTATTGAATTTTTATTTATTTAATATATTTACATTTATAAGTATACCATGTGATTCGCTGTGCCTCTCCAAAAAAAGACTGAGCTCTTGTGCTTGGAGAGGGACTTACACTCATGGTTTAACGTTATTTAATAAATGGTGTAAAAGTCTTTTTTTTGTATACTTTTTCAAGATTTATATGTAATGGGCTTTAATTTTTTTCTTAAGAATTTTTATATCTTCTATTTTTCTTATTTCCTTAGGGAGTTTATTGAACATATTTAACATTTGTGTCGTCTACTTTCAAAATCCGCCAGATCCAATTGTATAAGATTTTAAAATGTATATTCTATCGGAATGCCAATTGTGGCTTTTATTGTTTAATATATTTAGATACTTAAAAACCCTACTGCAAAATAGTTAAAAACAGCGTTCTATTTCAAATTCCGCTATTTTCATAGAACTTTCCTTCTTACCCATATCGGCCAATCAGAGAGCGGGGATAGGTCAAAAATTAAGATGACGTCATAATCGGTTTGTGTATCGTGTTTTTTTTTTAAATACTGAAAAATATCCAAAAAATGGGAAAATTCTCTATTTCATAATATTTTATCTAAAGATAGACAAATCTTTGAAATATAAATGTTACCCGGAGAATTTTGCTTTTTTAGTAAAATCGACTTCATGGATCTGACGGATTTTGAAAGTAGGCGACACATATTATGTTAATTGCGAATTGTGAACTAGATTACTTTGTTAAAGGTATCTCAAATTTAAATTTTTTTTTGTAAGAAGGAAGATGGAAGTCCGACTTGGTGTTTACTGTATCTAACAGGTTGGCAACGAAGAAATACTTCAAGCATATAAACAGTATAATAATAACGATTAAAATTTTTATACTAATCAATCTTTATTCAGAGTACTTGTCCTTCGAACTAATTATGCGCGTTCACCTGTTTCGTATGGCTAGTGAGTACAACTCGTGTTTTAGCCAAGTTGACATTTTCAATTGCGGAAAATCTGTGCTTCGAAAAAAAAAAGTCGATTGATGAGCATATTGTCCTCTCAGGGTCTTTAAAAACTATGCTTCTCTGCATTGTATGCATGTCCCTACTAGAATCAACATCACACACACACACACACATAGCCTCTTACACACTTTACACATGCACATTTTATCTCATAAATACGTGTTCATTTGCTAGATCTACACTGAATATTTTGTGCTTATCTTTATGTGGGAAAAGCACTAATTCCATAAAAAATGACATAAGCAGGAAATTGGGTGAATGATTGATCTTTGCCGTTTGTTCAACAAGCCAACTGTTTATAATCCCTGTTTGTTGGATGATTTATGTTGACATGGAATAGGTACTACACACACACACACACACACACACTCACCCCAACCAACATAACTTTCATAAGAATAGCATTATCGGAGGATTTTTTTAATTGGCCATAGTTTTGTTAATAAATGTTGTATAATATATTGTTTTGTAGTGGCTGTAAAAATCCCAAATAAAATAAAATAAAATAAAATAAAATGTCTCTGTGGTTAACTGTAATTGGCTTGTTTAATGTATATTATTTAGTGTTTTCTGTAACATAAGTAGCTGTTACAATGATTAAAGAAAACACTTCGTTTTTTACCACCTGAGTTTTATTATAGACTACATGTTTCAGAAGTTAAACTTCCATCATTCAGGTCTGTATAATAATTAAATATAAAATATAAATTATAAATATAATTATACAGACCTGAATGATGGAAGTTTAACTTCTGAAACATGTAGTCTATAATAAAACTCAAGTGGTAAAAAACGAAGTGTTTTATTTAATCATTGTCACATGTCTTACCACAAAGTTAATGCCGAAACAATAAATAAAATAAGTAGCTGTTACTAACCGAAATAAAAAAATATATAAAAAATAATCCTCACATTTCTTAGAGGCAAGTCGAACTAGCTAAACAATGAATCTGAACGAATTACAATTGCAAATTGGCGATACTCGCAATTTAAATTAATTTCAGGTCAAGCAATTAGCATTCAAAATACTTTCTTCGTTCGGATTAAATTATTCCATTGTTATGGACAATAAACACAAATCGGTTTTTCGCCAAAAATTGATACGCTAATCATGCCCGAGCGGACCGTGACCGCTGAATATATTCTCGTATCAAAAATTATTCGAGATCTTCATTCAAAGATGTGTTACTTGTAATTACATACGCAGAATGTAACAATAGTTATCATAAATCACGTGAAAGGCGTCAAAGCAGCCGCGGGAAAGGTGTTCACGGGAAAAGTAGCGAAAATCGCCTGTTAACATTATGTCTAAATTACTATTTTAATTGAATTTTCGCAATCATCCGTTCTATGGAAAAATTCTACCTATTATTGGCATAAAGAATTTGACATGTAACACGTGTGTAAAGTGATAACTTAAACCAGCCTATGACGGTCGTCAGCCCCGTAAATGCCCAGACTTCTATATTCTTCTTCATCTTTGATGAGATGTAAAAAAAATAGCATTGGGACACACTCGAAATGTTGTTCATAATTCTAAATACGAGACAAAAGATATATTATTTATGATTTTTCCACTATAAAATTTTTAGCTTATAATTAAAATTAAGTGATTTTTACACTCTAATATTTATTCAATATAATCCTAGACTGGTACCTGAAGCAGAGGGCTAATCACCTTTACTTTATGTGTTAACGATCAAGATAACACTGCGTTTATATAATGCAGTGCCCTATGCGCCATTGGGGTGCAGATGATTTTAAGCTTTATTTTTATTTTAATTTTCCAAAGGAATAACCCACGAAGCCTCTACTTTTAGAGGCTTGTCTACAGGTAGGATAGTAAGGATAGGGAAAGTAAATGTGAAAAATACATCACAAATACCCAAACCAATTAAAAATAAATTATTATGGAATTCATTTAGCAATTGGCGAGAATCGAACCCGCGACGCCAGTTTCTCAGTCGAGCGTGTACCCAACTATGCCATGGCGCCTGTCCAATGAATTGTTGGTAGCGTTGGTCTAATGAGGACGATTTATTAATTACTTTTAATTCAAGAATGCTGTACCTAAGATAAAATAATTACTATACTTTGTTTTGTTAATTTTGAGAGAAATTACACGGGATTTTGAGCATTAAATCGACAAGTAAGTGAAATTGAATTAAATGCGTGCCAGACATTGACCCAATGATCCTGTTTTGAATGTAATTGTTGGATAGGTACCCTCGCATTTATAGCTGGGAAAAGGCAACAACTAACCCTTCAAGACCTGATAATTTGTAACAAAGAAATTTCATAAATATACGGCTACGTTTCAACAACAAGTGAGTTTAAAATTTTAATCCTAAAATAATCAATATGCTTTTGCTATAGGTTTTGTACTGACATTTCTTGGTGGAGCTGCATTTTCTAGAATAAAATAACCATAAAACTAACTGCGTAATTTTTCCCACATTAATTTTATTTACAACATTTTGAGTGTCCAAAAAGTGTGTTTATAAAGAACTTCCAAGAATTTGAGTAGTGTGGTTGTTAATAATGGGTAGAATTGGTGAATGTTACACGTGTGTAAAGTGATCACTTAAACTAGCCGATGACGGTCGTCAGCCCCGTAAAGGCCCAGACTTCCATATTCTTCTTCATCTTTGATGAGATGTCAAAAAATAATATGAATTTTATTTGACTGAATTTATTTTATCAGACTGGTGATGTCTGAATGAAAAATCAGTCTGATGATGTCGTCAACTCGGTTGCTGGTCAAATAAAATTCATGTGGAAAAAATTACATACTTTATTATATAATCCACACGTTATACTCGTCAAATCCGATTTAAGAAAATGAAGTAGAAAGCTATTCACTTAATAATGATTACCAATTTACGAATAACGATTAATTTATTTATCACTTATTTTTCAAAGATATATTTTCACGGGAAAAGTCTTCCATCGTTAGTAACAATATTTCTTAAGCAAAGGATATTTCAAGTTTTTTTTTAGTCTTTCTTAAAACTGACATAACTTCGCCATCTTGGTTTTTCTCTGACGCACTCTGTTTTATCGGCGGAACACTTCTTGAAATATTATGTTTTATGATAGAATGTTTTTTTAGAGGTGTGGTTTTTAAACTGACAACATTGTTTCTGCCGACTGTCAATTTGACAGTTGATTTGTAGTCAGTACGTTTTGCCATTCACCATAAATGATCATTATGGAAATTATGAAAATGAAAATTTATGAATATTTTCACCAAAACCTAGAATTTGTCACATCATGGCATTGATGTGACAAAGCTGTGATTTCAACAAGATGGCGTAACATGCCACACGGCGGGTACCACCATCAATTTATTGCGGGAAATTTAATTTGTATACCTCTAAAAAGACACCATTTTCATACATATACATATTATGTCAAATAAAAAATATACTTTATTATTCAATTTCCATTATCATATTTTTTCAAAATAGCTAACAGCATTCGTTCTTAGAGGGTTCAGAACACTTATTATGCTCTTATTTAATTCAACAATAAATTTAAATAAACGGCTCTTTTTTATTAAGATTAAAATCTCGGGCATTTCGGAGGCAAGTCTTCAACAAAGGGAAATATATTATATCCGCTTAGTGAAAGTGTTGAGCATACAACACGACTTAATTAGTTCTCTAATTATTCATCTAATTAAATATCTCCCATTGGTGGAAAGATTGCCTAGAACTGTACGCAACAGCGCTTTTATATTGATGTGATTCTCAATTGTGTACTCATGCAGAATACGACAATAATCATTATAAGAAACAATGTGTTTGTTATATCATATTGCGAAATAATAAAATACAAATAATTTTGTGAGAATTCGAAATTTTACGTGTGTGGTTACGTAGGTATTGCGGTAGTTAATATTTCAATACACAATAGAAAATAATATTGCTGCAATACATTATAATATCATAATTTAACATGACTTTCGTACATGTTATCTGTTATGAGTCAGTGTCAAATACAAGTACACATATGTAAATATTGTATTTTATAGTTGAAGGAAATGGCGTCCTGTATCCACCCTTTGAAGGGGTTGGAATTATTTAATAAGAACTCCATCCCCAGAGTTATTATAACGTGTAAACAACTAAACTGCTCCTGAACACCAGAAGCCAGGAGTTTTAAATTACGATAAATAATTATTTATCGTAATTTAAAATTATTAAAATTATTTTGTTAACACATTATGTTAACAAAATATTCAGGCAGATCTGTGCGCAAACAAGTGGCAGAAGTGGACATTTAAAAAAATATTTTGCAAAAATTATAAATTTGTTTGTATCGTAGTCATACAGGAGAAAGTGACCAAGTGCATTTTTTACAAAAATGTGAGCATTGACGATTGTATATCTTACTAGCTTAATATTGCCCTAAAAAACATCCCCAAGGGTTTTGAACTTGTTAGTATATATATTGACTTGGTAAAAATTACTAACTGCATCGATGTTTATTTTCTTGCAAAGCAAAAGTGACTTAAATGGCCCTCCTGAACATTTTATGTATTGTTAGTTGGTCACTTTCTCCTGTACGACTACGATATATTGTAATATCTTCGAAAATATTTGATATTTTGTGATAAAATTTTCGTAGTTTTTGTTAAACATAAAAATTCTATTCATCATGTCTGTTCGCCTTGCAATATAAAAGTCAGCCATTGCAAGGTGAAACAGCTGTCACAAAATATATGAATTCATAAAAAATCGAATCAATCATTTGAGTTATGTAATAATGGGTAATGAAATACTACAAAGTTAAGAAAAATTGCCCAAATAAAAGGGGTAAATTTTACTTGAAGGTTAAATTATAACGTTTTTCCTCGTTTTTTATAGCAAGCCCATATGGAATTGGCCACATTGAAGATTAAAATAAGATACGTTACTCTAAATTGTTTAATTCATACATTGATTCGCCGGAATTGCTGGAACGTTTATTTACGTATACGTTTTAGAGTTCCCGGTCGGAACTAGGGCAACTGAGACCTTAGCGCTTCCCACGAGTAGAACAAGCTCTAAACAAGGTTCCTATATTTTTCATTTATCAAAATTGGTCAACTATGAATATGGCGAATTTTGTTCAACACGACATTGTCAGCACTGAGATAGCGTACATAGTAAGTCGATATCCATATCGTGATGTGTGCCAATTTTCACATAATTTGAATTGGACTTAAGCTTTGATCTTCCCTTTTCCGCTTTTCCTCCCTCCCGTCCCTCATCCAGGTATTTATATTAAATTATGTACATATGTGAAATTTTATAAATGGAATGTTACAAATACCTGTTTTTTGTCACTCATTAAATTAAATGTATTTATGTAACTATTCAGTAAAATTTCCAAATAAAATAGAAAGTTAATTTTTTTAATCCTAAAAATAAGGTTCGTTTTTATAGTTGTGAAGTTCTTACCTGTTTTTTCTTCGAGCTCAGCGGGCGCCGCAGGTGGAGCAGGTGGTGGCGGCGGCGGGGGCGGTCCAGGAGCAAGGGGAACGTTACACTCCTCAGACGAGCTACCCACATCGGACACCCCAGACTCTCCCGACACAGGATCTCTGCCCCCGCGGCCGTCCTGCTCCTCCCTCCCCGTGCCCTGCCGCTCCTGACCTAGAGTCTCCTTGCTCATGTAGACCTGCTCCTTCCTGCTCGACTCGGACTTAGTGGTCTTGCTGCCGTAGCCGTTCAGCTTGGTCTTGGAGTAGTCTTCATTCTTCTTGTTGTTGTGGGATTCCTTCATGTGGGAGTCTCTGAAAAAAGAAAAATGAAAGCATGTAGAGCTAAGATGGATAATAATAATAATAAAACCCTTATCCGCACCCCAATGGTGCATAGGGCACTGCGTCATATAAACGCAGTGTTATCTTGATCGTTTACGCACGAAGGAAAGGTGATCAGCCCTCCGCTTCAGGTACCAGTCCAGGGTAATATTGAATAAATATTACGGTGAAAAAATTAATTATATTTATTTTACCCCCCTTAGGAATCGAACCCGGGACCTCCAGAATGGCAGCCGAGCGCGCTGTCCATTACACTACGGAGGCGGACAAAAGATGGATAACTCTTGTCAAATATCAAGGTTCCTAAGATTGTATATCTGGATCACGTACTTTGTGGAGAGAAATACTACTTTTTTGTAATGATTATCATGGGATAGATAGAAAGACGCCTAGAGTTGCCAAAAAGCAAACATCGTGCTGCGCAATATTGCTAATGCTTTGAAGACTGCAAAGCCTTTGCCAGAATGATCGCCAACAATGGGGGAGACCTGATAGAGGACAAGCAGAAGATGAAGAGCTGAGATATTTGGAATTTAGGTGAGCATTACTACATTACTCTCATAGATTGTGCCTACTTTCTGAATCCAAGTGGTGTAGAGGACACCGCCTTGAATCAACGCAGTGTGTGTGGTTATATGAAGGCAGAATGATCAGTATTATGGTCCAGATTCACGGATAAAAGAATGAAATATTTCAGAGGATGCAGATGACGGGATTCAGATTGAAGGCTTTTACAGCTTTATTGGAAATACGAGAAATATATAGCTCACTCCTTTCAAGAACGTCATAAATAAAAAAAAATTGATTTTTCAGGAGATCGTTTTTAAAGATTATATAATACAATGTATTAAAAATAAATATCAAGCCACTTACTGAACTTTTTACTGTGCAACAGATCTTTTTAGGTAAAACCTGAAGGTTTTTTCTCCATTTGAAAAATATTTAGTATATTTCAATAAATTATTAAACAATACCTTTTCTTCAAAATTCAAAAACAACACTTTATGCGCGGTAGCGGGTAAATATTAAGTTAAAAATATAGCTCTTTTGCTGGGATATAGTACATTTTCTGGGCATTCCGAAAACATACACAATTGAAAATCGACGATTTTTGATTTATGACGTTCTTGAAAGGAGTTAGCGATATGTAGAGGAGGAATGGCTTGAAGTATAGGATAGTAAAATAAAATAAAAACAAAGGTAAGGGTATCATTTACATATTTCTCTATTACATATTTTTAAATCACATATTAAACAAACCTCAAACTCGTCCTGGAGGTTGAAATCTTATTTTGGCTGCTGTATATGGATCTTGATTCATCTCTAGCCAGATAGATATCTTCGTAGTCGTGGTCGTGAGTGCTTCCATTGACGCTCTTCTTGGTGCCGGCGCTGCCGAAGCTGAAGTTGCCGTTGCAGACTCCGTTGCTGTGGCTGGTTTTGCTGTTGCCGTTCGTGAGGGTGATGTTGTGATTGTGATCCGCCGAGCGCTCCGACATGTCTGAGGATGACAGGTTCCCGTCGGACCCGGCACCAGAACTTGACGAGTGAACTTCAACTTTGACTAGAAACAAATACGAGTCTTAGAAACTTTTTAAACAGGTTCATATCAGTGAAAAGTAGAAAAGTATCCGTTTAACTGCTGAAATGTTTTCCTTACAGTATGCTAATATTGTAAAAAACTTGTTTGCAATAATGGTTCATTTAAAATTAAGTGGATTAAAAGGAGGGTAAAAAAAGTTTTTTCCAAAAAAATGCATTTTTATTTTTTGTCGGTATTTCGACGGCGAAAAACGTCGTTATATTGACGGTTTTCAAAGTAAAATGCAAAACCAACACTTTCTGTCCTGTAGCGGGTAAATATTAAGTTAAAAATATGGCTCTTTTGCTGGGATAAAGTACATTTTCTGGGCATTCCGAAAACATGCACAACTGAAAATTGACGTTTTTTGATATATGACGTTGTTGAAAGGAGTGAGCGATATTCGAAATGTAAAAATAACTTCTATGTGGAAAAACTCAGATATTTGAACAAGGAATTGAACACCCAAAATGTTGTCATGAAATCTACTTTAAATGTAACCAAATCACCTGTCATTCCATTAGTCTGGGTGATTCCATTCTCCTGTATTCTGGACGATCTCCTCGAAGAGTTGGCAGTGAGGGTTGTGGACTCTCCACGGGATCCTGGGCTACAGGACTTAGCCTCAAATAAGTCCTTTACTCTATTGTAGATGAGCTCTTGGGGGTTGTGTAGATAGAAGCTGTCACCGCCGACTGATGTGGTAGAAGCACCTGAAAGGAGAAGAATCAGACCACAACATGAGTAAACTAAACGAGAATGAAGTCACACATGAAATGAAAAAACATTATATTTTATCGTATACTTCATTAGCTAGACAGAACATATCGCTCACTCCTTTCAAGAACGTCATAAATAAAAAAAACTTGATTTTTCAGGAGAACGTTTTTAAAGTTTAAAAATATAATACAATGTTTTAAAAATAAATATCAAGAGACTTATTGAACTTTTTACCGTGCACCAGATGTTTTTAGGTAAAACCTGAAGGTTTTTTCTCCATTTGAAAAGTATTTAGTAAATGTAAAAAAAATTATTGAACAATACCCTTTCTTCAAAATGCAAAAACAACACTTTCTGCCATGTAGCGGGTAAATATTAAGTCAAAAATATGTCTCTTTTGCTAAGATATAGTACATTTTCTGGTCATTACAAAACCATGCACAACTGAAAATTTAAGATTTTTGATTTATGACGTTCTTGAAAGGAGTGAGCGATATAGCAAGACAGGACCCCACAAGATTGACCCCAAAATTTGTACGATGGAGACATTGGGAGATCAAAAAAGGTGTCGGAAGACCCCAAAACAGATGGTCCGACGAAATAGTCGCTGCAAGCAGCAACCGATCGAAGGAAATGGAAAAAAGGGGATGAGGCCTAATGGAGGACAGAGGGCTCATGAAAAAGAAGAAGAAGACTTGATTGGCTTACACATTTGAATTTTCATTTGAAGTTGGCTGGATGAAAGGATGAAAGTAGATAATGTGTGGCAAAACGATGTATGATAGACGTTTGAATGGTAAAATAAGATAATATTGAAAAGCTGAGATGAGTATTATCGATAAAATTAATATAAGTGCGTTGAGATGGTTTGGACGCTTGGAACGAGTGAGTGAGGAAAGAACTAAAAAAACAAATAATGAGGCTAATGTAGTTGGGAAAAGGAGCACAGAAGCACCGAGAAAAACTTGGCATGATCAAGTATACTTGAAAGGGGTCTGGTCAGAAGTCGAAATAATCGGCGTGTATGTTTGAGAAGATGGTGAATATGGAAGAGGGGAATAATGTTTTCAAATACAGGTGCGTTTTATTCTCTCTGCGTTCCCCTGTGGAGAAGCGGCGTGATAGTTAGTTAGTTGGTAGCAAAAATCTCGATTGCATTTGAAAGTTAATAAAATATAAGTATATATTATATACCATATAAGTCATCAAAGATGGAGAAGAATATGGAAGTCTGGGCAATTACGGGGCTAACGACCGTAATAGGCTGGTTTAAGTTATCACTTTAAACACATGTAACGTTCACCAATTCTACCTATCATTGACATCCACACTACTCAAATTCTTGGAAGTTCTATATAAATGAACCAATTTTGAAACATTGTTCTTGAAACACAAGAACTTCACTAGAGACATCTATTGGTGAGACGAAAAGAAGCTTTTTATTGAGCAGAAACTCTTTTATTAAATGTAAATGCCCCGTAAAAGCCCAGACTTCCATATTCATCTCCATCTTTGATGAGATGTCAAAAAATAATTTGAAAATAACTCCTGTAATTGGAGATAATACAGATTTTGTGAACACACTCAAAATGTTGTAAATATATATGAGTACTCATACAAACATTTCTGAAGTATCAATGCTTTTTAAAAAATGGACAAAAAATAATTATTTAATACGTACAAAACGGTTTCAACTTTAGTATTCCAATCCAAAAATACGAGCAGCACAAACCACATCGATTTAACAACCTGACAGCAACTAATATTGATCTAGCACGATTCTTGATCTTCAGCGGGAACAATAGCAGAAAAATGCTGATTCGGTTTCTCCCTAGACGCGGTCTTTGTGATTAGTATACGTTTTCTTATCTCACATAGGTAGTAGGAAGTAATATAAAAAGTAATTAGAAATGTCTTTATGCCTTGGGGCGTGATTAATATAATAGAGACATGATATTATACAATTCCTCAATAACAGTGAAAGCTTATCAACTCCATGAATATATTACAATCTTATGATATAATTCGATAGAAAAGAAATCGATTTAATCACCAGTGGATCAATTATCATGAAAATTTAACCGTACGAACTTGAGCGATAGTTTATTTGTAGCGTTAATCGATTGCATCTCTACTAAACACTTCCGCTACAAATCTTATTTTTGTATGGTGCAATAGTGATTTACTTGAAGACATCCAATTTGTGGATCAACCAATCATTGTATTCGGTAAAACGTAAAGACAGCGGCCCTTCTAAAACCATGATGTAATAATTATAATAACAACATGTTGAGTGTGTCCAAATACTTGTTCATAAAATCTGGATTATCTCCAATTACAGGAGTTATTTTTATATTATTTTTTGACATCTCATCAAAGATGAAGAAGAATATGGAAGTCTGGGCATTTACGGGGCTGACGACCGTCATCTGAGATGTCAAAAAATAATATAAAAATAACTCCTGTAATTGGAGATAATCCAGATTTTGTGAACAAGTATTTGGACACACTCAAAATGTTGTAAATAAATTATCTGGTCAAATTATAAGCTTAAATAATAAAAATGAAAATGGTATTTTCTGGCGTTTCTCATGTGTGTGATTATAATCCAGGATTCAGACCTCACATACTAATATAAGAGTTTCTGCTTAATAAAAAGCTTCTTTACATCTCACCAATAGACGTCTCTAGTGAAGTTCTAGTGATTCACGAACAAGGTTTCTAAATTGGTTCATGTATAAAGAACTTCCAAGAATTTGGGTAGTGTGGTTGTCAATAATGGGTGGAATTGGTGAATGTTACACGTGTGTAAAGTGATCGCTTAGTTTAGCATTGTAAAACCAGCCGATGACGGTCGTCAGCCCCGTAAATGCCCAGACTTCCATATTCTTCTTCATCTTTGATGAGATGTCAAAAAATAATATAATTATAATAATTTTGAATAATTTAAAAGGCGCCTTCTTCTTTTTCTTATTTTTCTTATTTTTCCAGATCCTAAAGATCTGTTTGTGCCTCCTCTTGTAGCTCTTCGGAGTTGACTCCCAGCTGTCTTTCCACCTTTTTGGAGGTCTGCCTGGGGGTCTGCGTCCTTCAGGGATTCCTTGAAGAGCGATACGTGGAACTCTGCATCTGACATTCTGTTTACATGATCATTCCAGTATCCCCTTCGTTGTCGTCACCACCTCACGATATCCTCCGTCTCCCACATGCTTATAAAGCGCCATTTTCGTAAAATTCTACCTCAAGGGCGCTTACATACGTATAGATATGGATAATGATATGAAAATGATATCGACATATGAAAAAATATTAAATAAAAACGTCGTCAATCGGCTGAGTCTGAAGGAGGGAAAGTGGAGCCGCCGTATTATTGCGCCACTCTTCTCGGCCTTCTCGGTCTTCTCAAAATGTTAGGCAGGACGCCCCCCTATGCAATGGCAATGCCGAAAAGCAGGTTGCTACTTGGAGCAACACCATACTTTTCTTTTCAAAACCACGTATTTCTTTCGAAGAAAACTTTTTCAATACAAAAACGGTACTTAACACAAAAAAATCAATGACGTCAAATGTTACCTGGGTTTAAAGAAAATTACGTTGCGATTTATCTTATATTGGTTTATTTGGCAGTCACTTTGTGGTAATATTTTATATTTCCATTTTTAATTTGAGTTTTACGTGTTTATGCTATTTCTTAAAATCTATTGTAAAAATCTAAAAAATATTTATATGAAAAGTCATAAACTGCAACAGTTTGAAACAAAAGAAATTCATAAAATTATAAATAAAAATATTTTTTAAAATTAATTTGGCGTTTAATTTGTTGAACTGCATTTTAATTTATGTATTAATTTTTAAATCAAACACAGATTTCTTCAGTCTACTAAGGTGTATTTCATTAACAAGAACACATAAAATATTTATACTGTGACAATTGTTTCGCCTTGTTAGGGCATTATCAAACAAATGTGAAGATCAAATGGACTACGGTCCTTATGTAGCTATAAAATTCTATGTGACAGTTTTAATATGTGCAGCAATTATTTATGGGAGACAACAGTCACAATATTAATTTTTTATACATTTTTGTTAGTAAAATACAACTTAGTAGACTTAAAAAAACTGTGTTTGATTTAAAATTAATACATAAAATAATAACAAACATTAAGACTATGACTAAAGACTCCCCGTGTTGTCTATGTTCCCACTATTTTCATGATTTAAAAAAATGTTTTAATTGAATTTTCAAACTAAGGGAATTTTTAACTACTTTAAAACTAATCTTAGATGCACAAAAGTTTTCCGTTTAGTATTTGTAACTTATATTTATTACTCCATTTTTATATATTGCTACGCGGAATTTTTTTTTTTGTATTATGTGTGTCTCAACTGAAAGATGAAACCACTTTTGTTTTTTAAACAATGATTTTAGAAGCCTGCAGAAGGCCCATTTTTTGACACTACCAGGTACGACCAAATCCACAAAGGCCTATTTTCGGACAATACCAGGTACGGGCAAATTGAACAAAGGGGTGAGGCAGAGAACCGGTTCTAAAACGAAAAGTCATACCTGAACTTTCCTCGCCAGAGGAGGCCGTGTGGTGGGTCGGGGTCCTCATCGGGTTCACGTAAAGGCCGTCGGAGGGCGCATGAGCCGGGCTGGCCACGCCCTTGACGCTGCTCAGGGTGCCGGGGGGGTGCAGGAAGAAGGGCTCGCGGCCCACAGAGGGTCCGCGGGTGAGGGATTGAGAGCGCCTGCGATTCGAATTGACGCAGTCCATCAGCGAGCACTGAAATACAATTTTAAAATACTATTAGTAAATCTATGATATTCTTTAAATCCTTATCCGCACCCGATGGTGCATAGGGTACTGTATAATATAAACGAAATGTTATCATGATCGTTAACTCATGAAGGAAAGGTGATCAGCCCTCCGCTTCAGGTACCAGTCCAGGGTAATATGCTATACTGTCCATGAGTAATGATATCTGTCATCATGAAAAATCTTATTCTTCTTCTTCAAACCCTTACCCACACAGAATGGTGCAGAGGGCACTGCATAATATAAACGAAATGTTTTCTTGATAGTTAACACATGAAGGAAAGGTAATCAGCCTTCCACTTCAGGTACCAGTCCAGGGTAATATTGAATACATATTAGAGTGAGAAAATCACTTATATTTATTTGACCCTTCCCTGGGAATCAAACCCAAGACCTCCAGTACGGTAGCCGAGCGTTCTGACCATTACATTACGGAGGCGCAGGATAATTTGTATAGTAAAGTATTAAAAATACGACTGTTAAGTAATACAGTATGGTATTAAAAATACAATTGTAAAGCATTTTGATGAAGGAAGATGCCAGGTCATAAGCCCTGGGAAGCTCAGACTTCCATCTTCTTTCATAATAAAATGATGAATGATATACGAATTGGTGTCGTATCAAGTTGAGACACTTTTGAAATCCATATTTACCTTTATCAACATTTTTAGTGTGTCAAAATAAATCTCCCTTACCCGAACTTCCATATTCTTCTTCATCTATGTTGAGATGTCAAAAAACTCCTAGTTGGAGATAATCCAGATTTGTGAACTTAAATTTGGACATAAAATATAATATAGTAAAAAGGGATGTTTCCTTACCGCGGAATCTCCAGATCTGCAGGTGCAGGAGTGAACCCCTTTGTATGAGGCCAACCCTTTGTGGGATTCTCTCATCTCCCTTCCTTCTCGTACATCTCTTCCGTCCCGACCTTCCAAGGCAGCTCCGTGTTGAACCAGAACGTTCAGGCACTGAAAATATATATTTTTTTATAAAAATATAACTGAAACATTGTTTTAACGAATTTTATTTTTGGTACTTTTTTCAACCGGTTTCGATAAGCATCTTGTCATCTTTAGGGATGGATGTGAATCAAATATAAAACGGAGGAAATTTATGATTAGGTGAGTAAGCGGGATAAAGAACTGTGTAATTAAGTGAGGGGTGAAGTGAGAGGGGGTGGAGGAATGTTTTTATTATTGATAATTGTTGGAATAAGGAAATATATAAAACAAAAGAAAAAAATAATAAAAAAATAAAATAATTACCCAATCATTTTTCCCGCTTACTCACGTAATTTAACTATTTCTCTGTTTTATGTTCTGTACGTATCCATCTCTAAAGATGACGGTTGGAAATTTCCCAAAAAATTGTTAAATTTTAGTCAGTTTTATTTTATACACTTTTATTAAATATGCCATAAAATATCAGCTATATATCAAAAACGTTAAGAATTATATATATATATATATATATATATATATATATATATATATATATATATATATATATATATATATATATATATATATATATATATGTATATATATACATATATATATATATATATATATATATATATATATATATATATATATATATATATATTTATATATATATATATATATATATATATATATATATATATATATATATATATATATATATATATATATATATATATATATTTATATATATACATATATATATATATATATATATATATATATATATATATATATATATATATATATATATATATATATATATATATATATATATATATATATATATATATTTCTTAACGTTTTTGATATATAGCTGATATTTTATGGCATATTTAATAAAAGTGTATAAAATAAAACTGACTAAAATTTAACAATTTTTTGGGAAATTTCCAACCGTCATCTTTAGAGATGGATACGTACAGAACATAAAACAGAGAAATAGTTAAATTACGTGAGTAAGCGAGATAAATGATTGGGTAATTATTTTATTTCTTTTATTATTTTATTCTGTTTTTATTTTGAATGTATACATTAAATTTAAATTTTTATTTTATTTATTTCTTTTTTTCCCTTCTAGAATCCCAAAAACGCTCTTTTAGGACATCCTGATTCAGAAAACTCCCATAAACTGCAGGTTTTGTGTTTTTCCTTAGATACTCGCCTCGACTTGCTGATTTTCTGCCGCGTCGTTGATGGGCGACTTGCCGAAGCGGTCGAGCGCGATGCGCGCCCCGTGCCCGAGCAGCCAGCGCACGGTGGCCAGGTGGCCGCGCGATGCCGCGAAGTGCAGCGGCGTCGCGCCGTCGCCGTCGCGCAGGTTGGGGTCGACGCCCTGTTCTAGGATCTACAAATAAAGAAAAAAATACTCTTAGAATCCATATCAACACTTTTCAAAAATAATATAATGTGTCAGATATTAATAGTAAGGTAAGTCATTATCTCCACCGACAAGACACACAAGGTGGCTTGATTAGTCTCTACAAAAAATGTTTTAAATATTAAACAAATAAATTGTGATTAAAATAAATGTATATAAAAAAAAAATAATAAATATAAAAAAATTTAAAATACTGTTTTTGGACGATTCCATTTGTAGTTCGCAAGTTGTCGTCCGGAGTGGACGTATTCGCTGCGCAATGCCTAATAAAAGCAACATTTAGGAGTTTTTCCCGTTTTTTAATTGTTTTTTTTTTAAATCACATTTTCATGTGGTGGATGGAGTGTGTGGAAGTTTTTGGCGTCAGGGGAAGGGTAATTAACTATGACTTTACTTTGAGTATTTCAATGTTTTAGAATTAGTACATAAACCCTGATGATGACAATGTTCTTGTCGTAACCGGTTGAAAAAAAGTGTACCAATAAAAAAGTGGTTAAAACAAAGTTGTTTTATTTTATAAAGTTTATAAAATGTGTCACAAAGTATTTGCGGAAAATATTTAAGACATTATCTATTTATTGATTAATTTATTATTAGATTAAAACCAATATTTTTAACTTTTCCACTTTTTTATTTGACCAGCGACCGGGTTTCGTCGTTACCGACATCATCAGACTGGTCTGATGATGTCGGTAACGACGAAACCCGGTCGCTGGTCAAATAAAAAAGTGGAAAAGCTAAAAATATTGGTTTTAATCTAATAATAAATTAAAAATGCAATTCCATCACGAAGTGTCAGTGGATAATATAAATCTATTTATTGATTGATTTGGCGTTCAATTTGTAGAACTCCATTTTAATTTATGTATTAATTGTTAAACCAAACACAGATGATTTGAGTCTACTAAGTTGCATTTTATTGTTAAAAAACACATTAAAATCAATTTTGTGACAGTTGATTCCTCTATTAATGGCATTTTCAAACGAATGTCATAACTAGACTGTTTGAAAATACCATAACTAGGCGTAACAAAAGTCACAAAATTGATTTTTATGTGTTTTTTTAACAATAGAATACAAATTAGAAGAGAAATCAGTGTTTAATACCTAAATTAAAATGGAGTTCTACAAATTAAACGCCAAACCTATAAATTAGTAGCATCCCTAGTTTCATTACAAAATAATTAAATCCCTGGTTCCATTACAAAAGTGTCGGGTTGTGGTACCGTGATTAGTGTCACGCACTCTTTGTTTGTTATTTTTTATATTATTCTCAATATTATTAATATTTAAAGCATGTTATTTTTTGTTTTTAAGGAATAATCCGCAAAGCCCCTACTTTACGAGGCTTGTCTGCAGGTAGGATAGTAAGGATAGAGAAGGCAAATGTGAAAAATACATCGCCAACACTCATCACTTGAAAATAAAAGTGTTATCGAATTACAAAATACTCAATGACAGTGTGATATTGAAAAAATAGTTTTTTTTGCATGTTTTGTATTGTTGTATTCGTTTTTAGATGCTCTCTATCTCTAAAACTAAATCTCTCTTATTCTTTATTTTGTAAGATTTTTTTCACTCGTATCATGTGTATGGTGTTGCACTCGCATTTTTTTAATACATACATTTGATTCCTCAAATAAAAATTAAAAAAAATTTTTTTTCGTTGATGTCATAAAAATTATTTACTAATTTTCATCATGGGAATTGATAATAATAATAATAAAACCCTTATCCGCACCCCAATGGTGCATAGGGCACTGCGTCATATAAACGCAGTATTATCTTGATCGTTTACACATGAAGGAAAGGTGATCAGCCCTCCGCTTCAAGTACCAGTCCAGGGTAATATTGAATAAATATTACAGTGAAAAAATCACTTATATTTATTTACCCCCCCTTAGGAATCGAACCCGGGTCCTCCAGAACGGTAGCCGAGCGTGCTGACCATTACACTACGGAGGCGGACAAAAATAGTAAAAATAATAGTAAAGTAATATCATTATTAAAATAAAAAAAGTATCATATCTGTTTTGTCAAATGGTTACTTACTTCTGACTAGTAATTTGCACTGATTTCTTCTCAATTATTAGTAATACTCGTACTGGCCATGTTTTCTACACTTACATACTACATAAATCGAAACCGGTGATCTAGCGATTATAATAAACGCCAATTTCAAACACATTATATTATCGCCTTGAAATCTGGTTAAACCATTTACATAAACGACACTGAATGAATCAATGACTTATTTCGATTTGAAACATTGTATTTCAAGTTGAAGTATACATTTTGTTGTATTCAGAATATATTCTGTTCATATTCGTTTCAGAAAATACCGTTCAAAAATACCGTAAAGAATATCGCTCACTCCTTTCAACAACGTCATACATAAAAAAACTAGAATTTTCAGGAGATCGTTTTTAAAGTTTAAAAATATAGTAAAATATATTAAAAATAAATATCAAGCCACTTGTTGAACTTTTTACTGTGCAACAGATCTTTTTAGGTAAAACCTGAAGGTTTTTTCTCCATTTGAAAAATATTTAGTATATTTAAAAAAATAATCAAACAAAACCTTTTCTTCAAAATGCAAAAACAACACTTTCTGCCCTCTAGCGGGTAAGTATTAAGTTAAAAATATGCTGCTTTTGCTGGGATAAGGAACATTTTCAGGGCATTCCGGAAGCATGCACAATTGAAAATTGACAATTGTCAAAATATATGACGTTGTTGAAAGGAGTGAGCAATATGCAAAGTCATAATTACACATGGAAAAAAACCGAAGAAAATTTAATTTTGAATCTAGTTTAGTTTTTTTTTTGTTTTTATAAAGAATTCACTACTTAACGTTTCATGGTATATTTAATAATTTTTATATGTACGTAATATAAACAAAAATCCGTATAGGCGCAGACAATAAAATAAAATATACAACAAAAAAATAAACCATGGAAACCTATGGAAAAACAAAATATCATAAAAAGCAAAACAAAAGATTAAAATTGATGTTTCTTTATACCCATAAAATCTGGTGGAAATTCCCTTATTTTATCTGATTGAACAGTCTATTACATGTATACACATTTTTTTAATATAAATTGAGTGTTTATACAAATTATAGACTACGACTCTCGAACGTGACAATGTTATTTGTTTTACAGCCACTACTTAAATCTCAAAACATTGATAACAAATTAAAACATCACTAAAGTGCACTATTAAAAAAGTTATACGTAAAAACATAATTATTATACATAATAATAGCCAAAACACTTTCTCTTGTCTACCAGTAAGTGGGAAAATTATATTACATCTGAAAGCAATTATTTATATCGATTGGCTCCTACGTGCCTAGATGGGAGAATTTAGTATGACCAATAAATCGCTATTTATTATCACGATTCACTGGCTAGATGTACAGATAAATATTTGAAATGTGATTAAGAGCACCGGTGTCTAGTATTACGCATTTTATTACCTGTTTCTGGGCGGCACATGAAAAATGCGTTTATTCTTCTCCAGAAAGCAAAAGGCATTGGTAACCGCGACCACTCTAATTGAAAGGCATAATCAAATATCGGTAACGGATTAAGGTAACACGTGAAACGCGTACCGTTTGTTTATTTAAGCATTAAATTATTTTATATAGTCATTTTCATTTAAGATTTACAAGGTAAATACCACTATTATTTTGTTTAAAGTAAAACTTAAATTAAAAATGAATAGATATTACCACCAAGTGACTGCCGAATCAATTGATGATATCATCATCTCAAGGTGAAACAGTAGTAACTATAATTAATAGTTGACAATAAAAAAATAGAAAAATTCGATATTTGTAAACAAATTAAGTCCAAATTTACCAAATTAAATACGAAAAATAGAAACGACGATGAGTGAATTTATTAATTAACTCGCCATCTACACACCATCCAGGCAATGGTATGTGAAGATAATGGAATTATCCAGACTCAAAATTTGTATAAATAATATTCTGTTTATTCAATATTTACAATGTTTTTAATAATTATATTATTGACAATTATGTTATTACTGGACGACTCTCGGACAGACCAACAAAACGATGGTGCGACAGCTGGAAATTGACACTGCAGGAAGCTAATCCCTCTTAAAATAGGCCACAAGGCCCACACCAAGAAGAATAAGAAGAAAAAGAAGTCTTACGATCCAAACAATGGTATGCGCTGTGACGAGAATGGAACCATCCAGACTAAACCGAATCTAACCTAACCCCAAGGAAGACCACCAAAGAGATAGATTGAAAGCTGGGAACCGACATCGCAAGAGGCCCCAAGGAAGACCACCAAAGAGATAGATTGAAAGCTGGGAACCGACATCGCAAGAGGGATTAGGGTCTTAAAAACAGGCCACAAGGCCTACACCAAGAAGAGTAGAAGAAGACTCACCATCCACTCAAGGAAGACTACCCTCAGGCAGACCACCAAAGAGATGGATTGCCAGCTGGGAATCTACATCGCAGGAGGCTAATCCCTCTTAAAATCAAGAAGATGGGTAAGAAGTAGAGGAAGACTCACCATCCACTTGAGGCAGTCGAGGCAGCCCATCTGGCTCGCGGCGTGCAGCGGCGTCATGCCGTCCCGGGCGCGCGCCAGCAGCGAGCCGCCCGCCTGTTCCACCAGGAAGCGCAGAACGGGCAAGTGGCCCTCCTGCGCGGCCAGGTACACGGGCGTGACGTCATTGTCCATCGCCGTGTTGGCACTGCGAACAAAAATAAACAATGAATCGAGGGATTCCACATTAGCCAGCATGTGAGGATGATAATGGAATACATGAGTTTTTTCGGGCCATGGACCATTTTGAGAATACCTCTCCCGTTAGACAAAACTCTATTTGTGAATGTGATGAGACGTCATCACAAGATGTCACTCATTTAGTGTGGATACGTCCAATTTTTTTAAAAAGAAATATTTTAATAAAAAACAAAATGTGCGAAAGAAGGTATGCAGTTGACGAAAATTGATGAGGTGATAGAGTATATGTAAAGGTCGTAAGTTCGTCAGGTCGTCGTTCATCTTTGATGAGATGTCAAAAATAATAAGATCTATCAGGTTTAGTAGTGTATTATTTAGAAAATATGACGAGTCTTGATTGATATACTATGAGATATTGAATTTATTGTATCTATAGTATTATGTTGTATCAACCTTTTTAATTTACTATTTACTACACATATTCACTATCATTTTTCGGAAATATAAACTGAAAATGCTATAAATCCTTGTACATGCAAGGAGAATTTTATAGGCAACTAATAAATATTATAAAAACATTATTTATTGATTCGGCATTAACTTTGTGGAATGACATGATTATTTTATTAAAATTAAACATTTGAATATACACTTGAACGTACCAGAAGATGAAAACATCTGTCGTTTTTGAAACTAGTCGTAAATAAAAATAAAACTCATGAAAGTGGTATATTCAAGTGTTAAATTTTAATAAAATAATTATAAAAAATACATGAATTTCTTATTTTTGGCATACTTCATTTCTTCATTAGGTCCCTGATGTCAACGATCACTTGAGAGTATCTATCCTTGTTTTGGGCAGCTCTAAACAGCGCCTCGGCGATTCTGATCCTGAATCCTGATGTTTGTATAGTGATATAAGGAGAGAATGCAAGGCTGATATAAACAAAATAAACTATTTATTCCCTGAACGAGAACAATAGATTATACGTCATACCCTAACAACGAATTAAACATATAAACATATCGTAGTCATACAGGAGAAAGTGACCAAGTGCATTGTTTTACAAAAACGTGATCATTGACTATTTGATATCTTACTAGCTTAATATTGCCCTAAAAAAATCCCAAAGGATTTTAAACTTGAAAGTATAATATATTGACCTGTTAAAAATGACTAACTGCATTAGTGTTTATTTTCTTGCCAAGCAAAGTGACTTAAATGGCCCTCCCAAACATTTTACGTTTTGGTAGTTAGTCACTTTCTCCTGTACGACTACGATATGTAGACAAACGAATGTATTACCAAAATTTTCCTTGCATAAAATCCACAATATCACTTATTAGTTTTTAAAACGTCGACATCTACAATCGAAAAGTTTTCATCACAACAGTTATGAAACATTTTATAATATTTTCAAATAAATGTAGTCAGTTCCTTAGATTTTCATTTACACAAACAATTGATATTGATTTTTATTTTTACAACACTTCACTTACAAAATATTTTGCAACTGAATACAAAATTATAGCTTTATATTTTATACCCCACCACTTATGGAAGATGAACGGTGCATGTTAGTAAGCTTATAATTTTTTCTTTATGGAACATTTTTTTTCACATAAGAGCTTTGTATTTTCGAAACACTTGACAGAGTTCAGGCAAGCTTTATGTAGTATCGTACACGAACGTACATTAACGTCTGTTTGAGGTGAAATTTTCTCGACTAATCGTCAATCGTAAAGATGAAAGAGAATCTGGTCAAGAGCTGGATGTATGGAAAGCGGTTTGAACGACATTCTAGTACTTGTTAGGTTAACAATAATAATAGCGAATCGTTGACTTTAAGAAAATCACAAGAACTTTGATGGATAAGTACATGCGTGCATAATTTATGTATATATATATATATATATATATATATATATATATATATATATATATATATATATATATATATATATATATATATATATATATATCTAAGTAAAAAGATCTGTTGTACAGTAAAAAGTTCAATGAGTGACTTGATATTTATTTTTAATACATTTTATTATATTCTTAAACTTTAAAAACGTTCTCCTGAAAAATCAAGTATTTTGATTTATGACGTTCTTGAAAGGAGTGAGCGACTTGTATTTTCTGTTCTAAGAGGAATGTTTTATAATCGTTCCGATCACATTTATGCCACTTTATCTTTCTAGTATTTATCATTTTAGAAAAATCTAGAACGCCATTTCCTCGCGTTCTCAATCTATAATGAAAGAAAACTTGTTATATGTACATTAAAAGAGTAAAAATTATAACGGAAAACAACAAAAAAACCGAGAAAGTAAAAGCGTCGATGAAATATTTAAATTTTTACGAATGAAAAGAAAGATATGGTTCTGAAATCGTTTGCTGTAATTACTGTGCAATTATTATGATATACAGACACATTAATTGGAATATTGCATGTGAGTTGCAGGAATTGTGTATTTAGCATAATAGTGTATTTTATTGGCAGGTGATATATCAATCGTGATAACGATCATCGTACTTCTTTGAGTTGATTGATAGCTATTTAGTTCTGCGAGGAAACTAACAATGAAGTGACAGCCACTCCCCATTTTTCTCTTTATTTTGTATAATCCTCCGTAGTGTTATGGTCAACACGCTCGGATACCGCACTGAAAGTCCCGGGTTTGAAATCCCCAGGGGAAGTGAAATATAAATTATTTTTCACTCTAATAATTATTCAATATAACTCTGGACTGGTACCTGAAGCGGAGGGCTGATCACCCTTCCTTCGTTTGTTAACGATCAATATAACACTGCGTTTATATAATGCAGTGCCCTATGCACCACCGGGTGCGTTGACGGTTTTGTATAATAAAATATATAGTTTTTTTCTAAAAGTTTTTTTCACACACGTTTTATTTGACCAGTGATCGAGTTTCGTCGTTACCGAGATCATTAGACTGGTCTGATGATGTCAGTAACCACATTCACCGCATAAATATGTTTTACTATTCTTTCTTCATTCATTCGATTCACATGCCCAAACCATCTCAACACACCTTTATTAATTTTTATCGATAATACATATCTTACTCTTGCATTCTTTCCTTATATAACCATTCGAACATCATACACCATTTTGCCGCATATTTGTCCGAGAGATCACATTTCTACTGCATATAGGAAACTGTTATCTACTTCTTATTTTACTAACTTTATATTCCAGCTTAGCTTTCGGCGATTACTATTTTTTTTTATAACTGAACATCTATCATACATCGTTGTATGTATTACTCGTACGTATACCTACATTATTGTATATTTATCAAATATAATACAACTAGCGCCATCTATGCTATGTGGTGAGAATTAAAACCATTAATTTTCTCTAGCGGCCGCGCGCCAATCGCGAGCTTCCGCAAAGTTCGCAACCGTACCGTTAGTCGTCGCTAACGGAGAATGTAGTCGGCGGCGGCGTCCGAACCGTTACTTCAGTGCCGGATTTATACTATATTACTCAATTATCAAGTACTAAAATATGGAAGTCTGGGCATTTACGGGGCTTACGACCGTCATAGTCATAGCTGGTTTAAGTGATCACTTTACACATGTGTAACGTTCACCAACTGTACCCATGATTGACAACCACACTACTTAAATTCTTGGAAGTTCTATACATATGATCCAATTTCGAAACATGGTACTTGAATCACTAGAATTTCACCAAAGACATCTATCAAATGACTCCTACAATTGTGAGAAAATCCAGATTTGTGAAAAAGTATTTGGACACACTCAAAATGTTGTTCATCATCATCAGCCTGTGTCCGTCCACTGTTGAACGTAGGCCTCCCGCATGAGTCTCCATCCTCTTCGATCCTCCGCCTTCCGCATCCAGGTCACTCGCGCTATTCTTCTTATATCGTCAGTCCATCTTGTAGGGGGTCGGCCGATGCTTCGTTTGCCAGTTCTTTGGCGCCATTCCAATACTTTTCTTCCCCATCGACCGTCGTCTCAGATATGTCCTGCCCATTGCCACTTGAGTGTGCCTATTCGTTGGGTTTAAAATGTTGTTAAAATATCTTTATTTAGTTAGAAGAAACAAAAATCCAATTAATGATCTATCAACCTTGTACATAATAAGCAAGGTAAAAAAAATGCAATTCCCATCTAAAAAAACCTCAGTATTCTCCTGAGGCACCTATTTTCAAAACTTTCCAGTATCTTGCTTTGAGTTTTGGTAAGGTGCCACGACTCACACCCGCACAGCAGCACCTTAGTACATAAAAATGACGTTTTTTTTTAAAAACATGTAAATATACATATTTTTTAAAAACACCAATAAGCTTAGAGCCGTCATAACTCCTAATCCGACACTGGTTACTATCACTCTTACTTATGTTCTCCGGTTTATACGCGATCTCGCGCATGCACCATTTCACGCACAATTGCCTGCAGAAATGCACCGATTCACCAATGCACCAATGCACCAATGCACGCACTTAAATACTTGAAATACACTCAACTCGAAACAAATAACGGTATCATTGAATTAAACTTTTATTAAATTCAATCGACTGGAAGATATTTGAAATATTGAGATAGTGTCACCAATTTGAATCAATCAAAGCAACCTGTTTTCACCATTTCTGTTTGACATTTCAACATACATAGATGAAGAAGAATACGGAAGTCTGGGCATTTACAGGGTTTACGATCACTTTATAAACGTAAAAACATTCACCATTCTACCCATGATTGATGACCACACCACTCAAAGTTGGTTCCCGATAGTTACCTAAGACAGCGTCGGAATAGATTGTTTCACATTCCTATACACAGGACCAACCTGCCGATGGTTATGCCTGTAGGAAGAGCTACCGCTATATTGAATGATATTACATTGAATATTGATCTGTTTCATGTGTCTGAAGGAGTTTTCCAACGTGGTATTCTTCTGCATCTTTAAATCTTCTTGCTTACTTTTTAATGTATACTCTTTGAATATATTTATGTTTTGTAAATATTTTTTTTTGTTGATAAATTGAATTTTAAATTCAAAAGAAAATATCTATTTTCAATCTTAAATAAATAAAAAAAAACATTCAGTATCTTGGTATGAATTCGTTAAACAGTGCATTTTCATAAACCTAAATTTCTTCTTTTTCTCTTAACATTTAGTAATCCAAACGATTTTCTAATACGAACGACCCACTGCAGAAAATAGATGATGAAGAATATGGAAAGTAGGCATTTACATGGCTTTGATTGGCAACCACACGATTCAACTTTTTGGAACTCATTAATAAATACCTAAATTTATTGCTTTGGCGTTTAATTTGTAGAACTTCATTTTAATTTATGAATTAATTTTTAAATCATACACAGATTTTTATGTGTTTTCAATAAAATACAACTTAGGAAACTCAAAAAATCTATGTTTGATTTAAAAATTAATTAATAAATACCTTAATCATTAATCTCACGAAACTTCATTTGAATTCACTTGAGCCATCTATGGTTGGCTTGAGAAAGATTTTATTTAGCAGGGACCCATATATTTTACATAATAACGGGATTATTTTACAAAATGGGAGACGCCTGAAAACATGGTTTTTTTAATTTTTTTGCAGTTTTTATTATAATATGTATTATTTTACATAAAAATATGATGAAATAAACGTAAAAATAAAATATACCTACAAAGGTACCTAACATATAAGTGAAAATTGATTTTCTCAACATGTAATGAACATCTCCTTCCTTTTGTATGTATATAGATGTGTACATAATAATATAACGTATCACGCAAGAAGTAAGCTACTTTCTTACTGTAATTACGCTTTAAACAGTTAATTATATCAATCATTCAGCCGATGTGACTCTGTCGTGGTAACGTACCATGCAGAATGACTTCCAACGGCATTCAAAAAGTTTTCAAAAAGCATTAATTTTATTTTATATTTCTATATTTTATTTGGATATTTTACAGAACAGTTTGTACCATTCCAGTTGCAAAATTTCACATTGGTAATTTAACATAAATACCTGGAAGACGTACGGTAGGGAGAAAAAGGGGAAAAGGGAAAGATCAAAGCTCATGTCCAAGACAAATTATGTGAAAATAGGGACACACCACGATATGAATATCGGCTTACTATGTAAGCAATCTCAGTACTGAGAATGTCGAGTAGAACATATAAAAATTCCCATATTCATGTTTTTTTAAAGCAAATTATTATCAAACGCTGGATTATTCACACTACGGATGTTATGTCAATATTGTAGGTGTTTAAACTTGTGATGAAAGATCTATCGTTTTTTATATGAAAGAAGATGGAAATCTGAGCATCCTAGGGCTTACGACAAACAGAACCAAATTAGTGGATATCATGGATCGCGTGGCACGACTCAAGTGGCAATGGGCGGAACATGTTGCAAGACCGGACCCAACAAGATGGACCCCTAAAATTTTTAGATGGAGACCTTGGGAGTACAAAAGAGGCGTCGGAAGAACTAAAAAAAGATGGTCTGACGACATAGCCGCTGTGGGGGTAGAAACTGGCAGCAAACAGCAAAAGACCAAAAAAATAAATAAACGGAAGATGCTATAGCCAGCAGGGAAGGATGAAGGCTAAAGAAGAAAGAAGAAGTTCCGCCAGCCAATAAGGTCCGGGTACTGACCCGATGGTGACTGGTACGTAGACGCCTTATTTTTGTATCGTTATATAGAGGAAGCCATTACAGTAAACCCCCTATAACGTTGAGATAGGTACCGCGTTATCGAAGGAGACGTTATAGAGAAGTTAATGTTTTTTAAAATTGTTTTTCAATTTTAAATGACTGATTCATCACAGTCATTTCCACAAGTTACAATTTAAAAATACAATTTTAAGACATTAACCCCTAAGATAAAGGGGTACCTATGTCAACGTTGTAGGGTTGTTCACTGTACTTGGTCATTTATGTCATCTGCGTAGACTTTCCTTCGTTGATTAGCAAATAAAAATCAAGACGCATTTATTGAAATTTGATGACGACAATTTTCGATATCAATTTATATACCTGCGGTTAGTTCTGTTGGATCTTGCTGACTAACTGAACTAAATGAACGAAGCGCCCTTGAGGTAGTACGAGTATTTTACGAAAATGGCGTTATATAAGTTTTCCAAATTTATTATTATTATTAAATACTAGCCCCTTTCACTGCCTACACCGTGGCGCTTCTAGAAAATTTGGTGGTGGATCTATAAACTTCTATTTATTTTGATTGGCAGTAACAGGGATATTGAAAGCTTTTGAATGTAAATTCACACAAAAATCGGGATACAATTTAATTTTGTTTCACATTTTCAATCAATTTCGCACCTTAGTTTAAAAAAATATTTTTCAAGAGTAGGACAGCCAGGAAGCCTAGATGCTTCTGTATCAGATCTGGGAATGCGGTGGGACAGCCTTCAATATAATACCTGCGGTTAGACTATTCATAAAAGATATTTTATTTTCCATGGATACACTATACACTTTACAAAATCAATAGAATTTTTGTGTGAAAAATGTGTAAATCATTCTACATACCATACACTCCTTTCATTAATATTTATTTGTAAAATAACATGCGAACTGATTTTTAAATAAGTATCGGCGAGACGTTTTCCTTTTAAAGAAAATAAATGATTCTGTAACAGTCAGTCCATAAAAAGGTACTCATAAACGAATAAATTACCTTTTAATTTATTTTAAGTACCATCTAATACGCAAACTATTACATGCTAGTCTCTATTCGACAAAAATCGACCGCCGTAGAAAAATTTATCGCATGTGGACTGGGTAGAATTAATAAAACAAAATATAAAAATAACTTTAAAAAAAAGGAATAGCCCGCAAAGCGTCTATTTTAGATGCTCTGCAGGTAGGATAGTAAGGATAGAGAAGCTAAATATGAAAAATACATCACAAACACCCAGACCAATTGAAAATAAATCATTCTTGAATTCATTTTGCGATTGGCGGGAATCGAACCCGGAACGCCAGCTTCGCAATCGAGCGTCTACCCAATTACGCCACGGAGCTTGTCGAGGAGTGTAAATGGAGAAACTCAGATTTGTGATCAAATATTTAGGCACACCCAACATATTGTATGTAAGTAATTCTTCTTCTTCTTCTTACCCTTATCCGCACCCAATGGTGCATAGAGCACTGCATCATATTGATGCAGTGTTATCTTGATCGTTAACAGATGAAGGCAAGGTGATCACTCCTGCGCTTCAGCAAACTAAGTACGTAATTAACGTCTCTTTATTAGCTACCATATGGTCGATTCTTTATGATTATGTCTGTTTTTCAATAAGTTTTAAACATAATTTTATTCAGCCCATTAGACGTCAAAGCTGATTTAAATTCTTTACCGTGTTTGTAACATATGTTTGCTTTAAAAGGACGTCGTTCTAATTAACGACTTTGTATGAAAACGTCTTTTACGTTGTATGACACAGCAGTAGTAATTATAACCACAATAGGGTGCTTTAAAATATTTTATGTTTTAACCGTTACTGGTCCAATGTCGAATCTCATTCGACATCGATTTTTTCCTTTTAGATCCCGTGTTGGATGTTATTGGATATTTTTATAATCATTAGTATTATTTATTTAAATTCCAAGCTTACATTTTTGTCACTCGTATCTATTACGACAGTATGTGGAACAAAGGACAAAGGTTTTTTTTTCCAATTGGAATGTAACTGTCTACCTAGATTTGAAAAAAAAATTGGTGGACCGGAAAGGATTAATGAGCAATGGAGAGAAGGAAGCTAAACATATCCCTTAAGGACCGAAAAATGAATGTTTGGATAGAGGAAAAGACTAAGGTAACAGATGTCGCTCAAATAATCGCTGAACAAAAGTGGAACTGAGCAGCAGCACGTATATCTGAGGATAAATGGACGGAGAAGGTACTTGACTGGAGTTCTAGAACAGGAAGCAGAAGCGTAGGTAGAGGGTATTTCTCAAAAAAGAATTGACTCGTATCAAAATCTACACATTTTGAGCATTCATTTGTTCCTCACAGACTTTAATAGTGTGTGGACACCGTAAAATAAAAACCTCAACCGATGACTTTGTGTAAACAGTGTAAATCAGTTCTAGGCAGTACTGGCGTCAGTAACTAATACAATGTAAACCCGCCTTAATAAATAAATTACTCTATTATTGCGCGTAGGTACTTATAAGTGAAGAAATTCAACAGTATTTTTTTACTTCGGATAACTAAACGAAATAGAAAGTATTTTGTATTATATTTTAAATTATTCGTAAAATATATAATTAACGCGTAATTTCAAAGCGCCTTCAAATTAGGTACGCGTTCGTAAGATATAAACCGTTACACTTACATCTATAATATAACGAAATTCTGATCCATAAATTATTTCAATTGTAATAAAGTTAGTACCTTACATTTTAGTATTTATTACACTCTAGTTGGTAAGCAGTTGATCCAAAATAAGCAAGAAGTGATCTTGAGTGGAGAAGATAATCATAGGATGATTTTTTTTTATTTGACGATGTAAGAAATCGATAATATGATAAGCCGAGCGATACAGCGTTAAAATCATTTCCAACAGTTTGAGTGTCAATTTTGAGTGTAATCAAAATACTTTTTCACAAATTTGGATTATCCTAAATAAAAGGAGTTATTTTCACATTATTTGGGCACACTCAAAATGTTGATACTAAATTAACTGGTCAAATTAAAAAATAAAATAATTAAATGAAAAGGATATTTTCTAGCGTTTCTCATGTATGTGATTAAAATATAGAATTCGGACCTTAGTGTAAGTGAAAGAGTTTCTGCTCAATAAAAAAGGCGTCTTTCGTCTCAACAATAGATGTCTCTAGTGAACTCTCGCATAGTGAATTTTATCAATATTATAAAGTTTCAAAAAAATTGAGTAGTGTGGTTGTCAATCACGGGTAGAATTTGTGAATGTTACACGTGTGTAAAGTGATCACTTAAACCAGCCTACGAAGGTCGTAAGCCCCGTAAATGCCCAGACTTCCATATTCTTCTTCATCTATGTTGATTTTTATCTATGTTGAAATGTAAAAATGTAAAACTAACTCTTTAGTGGAGGATACCAGATTTGTAAACAAGGATTTGGACACATTCAAAATGTAGTGAATAAAATAACTGGTTGAATTATAAGTTAAATATAAAAATTAAAATCCTACTTTCAGGCTTCAAAATAATTATATTGTCCCAGTATGTAAAATTATCCGGTTAGGATCTTGCATACATTTAAACAAAAGCTTCTTTCCTAAATAAAAGCTTTTTCAAACCAACCACATATGGCGCCAGTGAACTCACACATAAAGCGTATTGAGATTTACGATATATGTAGGAGTTCCAAAAAATAATAGTGTGGTTGTCAAACATGGGTAGAATGGTGAATGTTACACGTGTGTAAAACGATCACTTCATCAGCCTATGAAAGGCCATAAGCCCTGTAAATACTCAGACATCCATATTCTTCTTCATCTATGTTGAGAAATCAAAAATACACTAATTAACTAACTAACCATTACGCCGCTTCTCCGCAGGTGTAGGCAAAGCCAATAGAAATCCACAACACTCTGTCTTCATTAAAGTCAAAACATTCTTCGCCTCTTCCTCGTTCATGCATCTCCTCATACATACCTGCCGATTATTTCAACTCTTGACTTGACCTGACAAAAATACACTGTGTTGTTCAAAGCAAACTGCAATTTTTCGTAACTGCGAATTACACAATGATTCAAGTCATATTTGCATCTAGTAATCGTTAGTTTCAAGGTGTTGCCAAATTCAAAAATTATTCCCATGAAACGTGGACTTTCATATTAATGTATCTTTGCTTTGTACATGGCCATCTACCATAAGTGATGGAATTGGATCTATTATAGGCCAGATTAACAAATAAAGCGTAAAATCATTATGATAGATCTATTCCTATCATACTCCTATCTAAATTACCGTCATCAAATTCAGTTTCATTTCGTTTTGACGGCTATTTATTTATTGCAACATTGAAAATAAAAAATACTTGGATTCAATGTCATTTCGAGTAATATTTTCCTTTTACAGTTAAACCTCGATATAACCGACCTCTATGTAACAAAACTAAAACGTCCTGTTAATATTTATTATACATGCTTACTTAACTTCAAGTGTCCCCGGATGTAAACAATTTTAAGCGGTCACAAATTATGTCTCAAAAATTGAAAAGTGCCAACAAAATATGATTCCTTTTTCAAAGCAGGATTACCGAAAGCAAACGCGTCGATATCAAGCAGAAACGTCAGTCAATTTACGACGAGTGTCCGAAGACAAAAATACAATTTTGTTTGTGTTTTTATTGTTTATTTATATCTATGTAAATAGCATGTTCATATTTAAAAATAAGTTTTTTTGGTTAATTTTACACCAATTTTTTATATTACGCACTTTCGGTTTTAACGGACACCCCTCTACCCTAATAAGACCTTAATATCGGGGTCTTACTGTACTTGTAACTCTCTTATATAACCTTCATTGTCTTCAAACGAGACAAATTTATTTATTTATATTTTATGATACATATTATTACAAATAATAAATTATTATAATGCGCCCTCATTGAGTTTTCCCGCGCCGAGGACACATTTTAAAATACTTATTTATAAAACTGCACGAAAGAAAATGTTTATGTCGTGCAATCAAATACGACGTGGCCGAATGAGGCGATCTACTTTAGATCTTACCACTCCCATTACACATTTATGAATAGGTCTTTATACTTAGTTTTATTTTTATTTTTATTTATATTTTTAATGACTTTATGGATAGCGGAATCAGGTTGTACAACTTTAACTTTAAAGCATTTATTTAGCGGAGACCCTTTTATGTGTATGCAAAATCCGAACCCCAGATTATTTTAACATGATTCTCAATTTTTTTAGTAGTGTATAATTTGGTAGGTTCTTTTGATTCACAACTTTTTGAGAGTATCCAAATTTTTGTTGACAAATAGGTTTTCTCAGCATTTATACAGTACAATTATTTGGACAGACTCAAAATGTTGTAAACATGATATTCATATTTATTGTTGCACAAAATGTTGTCACAAAGATTTACAAAACTTGTGTCCGACCCATCATGACGTATGGGATCGAAAGTAGAGCGAAAAGGCACAAAAAACGCGCTTAGAGTGTTAGAAATGACGACTCTAAGAAGCATATCAGGCAAGAGTCTTCAAGATATTGAAAGCTGCCCCACCGCATTCCCAGATCTGATACAGAAGCATCCAGGCTTTCTGACAGATCTGTTCTTGCAAAGCAAGTTTTTTTTTAACTACGTTGCGAAATTTATTTAAAATATGAAACAATATAAAATTGTAAACCCGATTTTACTGTGAATTTACATTTAAAGCTTTCAATATCCCTGTCACTGCCAATCTAAATGAATACAAGTTTGTAAATCCACGACCAATTTTTTAGAAGTACCCCGGTGTAGGCAGTGAAAGGAATTAGTATTTGGTTCAGTTAGTCAGCTAGATCCGATTTCGACCCGACGTTGGCCGGTACACAGACGTCTATAACCCCGACCAGCACAGCAGCAGACACGGAATAGTCTTCGAGATAGAATAAGAAACGCCAGGATCAGGGAAATACGCGAGATCGAAGATGTCGTTAGGTGGGGAAGGCAACGAAGGAGACAATGGTATGCGCATGTGAGGAGAATGGAACCATCCAGGCTCCCCCACATCGCACTGTACTGCCAACCCCATGGTAGACGACCAAAGAGATAGATTCATAGCTGAGAATCAACATCGCAAGGGCTAATCCCTGATAAATAAAAAATCCCTAAAAAATAGGCCATATGAAGAAGAAGAAGAATACAAAATGTTGATACATTCCAGCTTGTTATTTATATAACCGTTTCAGAAACCGCGAATAATTTCCTCAAATAAACGCAATCACATACATTATCATTCGACCAACGCAGATTGAAAATGTTGGTTGTTCATGAATATTTCCCAAATAACATTACTAGTACCTACTGTGATTAACAATTAGTGCTGGTCCAGTTTCATTTCATTATGTTCGCATATCTTTCAAAGACTTTCGCAATAGAGAGCATTATTAAACCGACTTATTTAATCATTTTCTGGTCTACCAAATTTACTGTACATTTTTCATCTAAATATGTACATAGATAAAAATATAAATTTTAGTTTGTTAGAAATTATAAATATCATGGGTTATCCACAGATTGCTTTGAAACTTTGACAAAATGTTGCATTTAAATACGCAAGTGTTTTTAATTCGATGAAAATGTAAATGCTACTTTATTTAAAATCTCAAATCTCCTCTAAATTTTTCACCGAAATTTTTCTACATACATAAATAAAAATATAACTTTTTTCATCTTAAATATTCTAATCTTATTCACCAATTGGTTTGAAATTTTGACCTGCGATAGTTGAAAATATGTTTAAAAATGGCAGCGCCATCTGTTGAACTTAATAGCAATACAAGCGATATTAAACATTTATCATGGCAAACAGCTTGTTTCTTGAGATTTGCTTATTTCTTTAATACCTACAAAAAAATTAAATTACACATATTATAAATGTGTGCTTTCTTTTTTCTTTCTTTTCTATTTAACTAGACTTATTAACACATTACAGACAATAATACCTTGGTATAATGTAATACTTTTAACCACACTACTCGAATTCTTGGAAGTTCTATATATATGAACCAATTTAGAAAACTTGTTCTTGAATCACTAGAACTTCACTAGAGACATCTATTGGTGAGATGTAAAGAAGCTTTTTATTAAGCAGAAACTCTTATATTAGTATGTGAGGTCCGAATCCTGGATTATTATCACACACATGAGAAACGCCAGAAAATACAATTTTCATTTTTATTATTTAAGCTTATAATTTCACCAGATAATTTATTTACAACATTTTGAGTGTGTCCAAATACTTGTTCATAAAATCTGGATTATCTCCAATTACAGGAGTTATTTTCATATTATTTTTTGACATCTCATCAAAGATGAAGAAGAACTTCCAGACTTCCATATTCTTCTTCATCTTTGATGAGATGTCAAAAAATAATATGAAAATAACTCCTGTAATTGGAGATAATCCACATTTTATGAACAAGTATTTGGACACACTCAAAATGTTGATTAGTATTAATATTGAACTTTTTTTATCGATTTAAGCAATGTCCCAAAGTGACAAAGTTTCGAAAAGAAAGTAAAAATAATCTGGCGTAGAAAAAAATTACATGGTTGAATGCTTTCAGACATAATCACTAAGCATGCCATTGTAACTGCTGTGTAACAACAGGTGTAAGAAATTACCTCAGATTAGCTGATAAAAAGAGCTAATCTGATACTTAGCTATCTGCGGATTCCTTATGTTACACTTGAGATCATTCGAAAATTGTTCCTTGATACTTAATCTGTTCTCAACACACTTAAGTACAGAAAAACCTCGATATAACAGACGTCTATTTAACAGGCTTCATATTGTGGGTGTACTGGCAAAAAACGTTAACAAAACATGCAATTCGACTTAATGATGCAGTATTATAAAGTTTTCGACGTTCTATAAACTGGCAAAATACACTAAAAATGTCAAATTTATGTGGTTTTAAAAGTAAATTCAACATAAAGTTTATTTATTTATTTAAACTTTATTTACAGAAAATAAAGTACATAGGCGGGCTTATTGCTAAAAAGCAATATCTTCCAACCAACCAAATAGCAAGTAAAAGTGGGTATTTCATTCAGGCTAAAAGCTTTAAATAACAGGGATTATTCATTATTTTTTATTAACTTATTACCTTTCAATAAATCTTTTCTTTTCAAAACAGTACACTACTTCGAAGCAAAACTTATTCTTTTTAATACAAAAACGGTGTTTAAAAAAAATAATTACGTGAAATGCCACCTGAGTTTAAACAAAATTAAGTTGCAACTTAACGAATACTGGGCCTTAATGTGTTTTCTTGTATAAAAAAATACATATGCTAATCGAGCGACGGATTTTCCAGGCACTGATTTAAATTCAAATTATTTCCTGCGCAGTATTTGATAACCCGGAATCGTTCAAGAAAGTGGACATTTTGTATTTATTGGCATCATAAATCGTTGGAAGATCAAGTGACATTAAATTATGGCAAAAAAGTAGAAATAAAAAGGTCAAGGAAAGGAACAAGATATGTTTTTAAATTTTTAACGAATACTAAGCATAATATGACCTATTTGGTATAATTTGTAACTCACCATAGTCCTCTTTTGAGCCTTCTCTTCGGTTTCCCGCTGCATGCAGATGTGGAACATGACCTTGAGAGTGGTTTAACCTTATCCCTCCTGTCAGACATCCCAGCGTTGGACATGGTCCGCGAAATGTTCACAGAATACATGTTTCGACCTCTCAAAAGTTCATGGGTTCAACTAGTTTCAAAACCATTTGATAAATCACTTTGTCCGATTTGATTTATAAAAATAAAAAATATAACTATTTGCAATCTCTAAGATAATTATTTGTCTTCACTTCAAACAAAAATCAATCATAAAGTTGTACTAACTTGAGATGAAACTAATATTCGGCAAATTATTGATTCGGCAGTCAACTTTTTGTTAAAATGCATCTATATTTGGTATTTACTAAGTTTTACTTAGTAAATACCACTATTTCTTAAAATCCATAGTTCGATGCATCCCGAATTATTTTCAAGGACTTTCGAAATAGGGAGCATTATTACGTCCGCATCATTATATACGGTGTTTGAAAATGATGCGGAATGTATCGAAACACGAGTCACAACAGATTTTAAGAAATAGTGGTATTTACTGAGTAAATCTTAAATCAAAAATTGAGATGTAACGTCCATCTTTTTTCAATATACACTTCATAAATTCCTCAACTCATACGCTACAATCAGCCATACTTCTAAATCCATTAAGACGCTACCCGCTTGCAATAAATTTGTGATAATTGCTGATAACATCAGATCAGCGTGATGATGTCGGTAACGACAAAACCCGATCACTGGCCAAATAAAATTAAAGTGGAAATATATATTATAAAGTTATTGTTTTTATCATGTAAAATACAGTTCCACCAATAAATATTAGTACGAAATATAAATCTAGCAGAATTTTAAAGTAGGTACGGATAATCTAATTCCTTGGTCGTCAAACTGCGGCCCGCGATATAGCAAACAATTTTAGTAGACAATAATGAATAATGACTACCAAAACCGGTTTTGCGTGCAAAGTAAACTAAATAAAAGGGGCTTTTACATTTTAATAATAACAAATATAATATTATAAACTACGTATAAAAATTACATAAAAAATATGTTTGTAGTTCTGATAAAAATCTTGAATAATAAACTGTTTTTTCTTTCTTTTTTTATCAGGGATGATACAGATATCTTTATCCATATCCAAATCTTTCGGATATCCGAAATAAAATAAAAATATCCGTATCCGAATTCGATATAAAAAATGATTCGGATAATTGCGGATGTTACTCTAAATTACATTTTCAATTGACATGACGCGATATTAATATTTGTTTTGAGTTAAGACAGAGATTATCTTTGACTGTTTTAGCGCTGCGACTAACTTTATTTTTACAATATTTTGAGTTATTAAATTCTCGATAGAGACAAAGAATATTTTAAATTTATTTCAGGGAATAGCATTAAGTGGCAACTTAAACCAGCTAATGACAGGTCATAAGCCCTGTAAATGCCTAGATAGGGGTAGGGGTTGGCTAGGAGTATGTATAGGAGCTTCGAGCTGGAACCTAGCACGTAACAGTCGGCTATCGTACATAATACCCAATTCATAAGTGTGCGGCCCGCAGTGATACCTCACATTGTCCCATGTGGCCCCTGACCAGAAAAGTGTGACGACCGCTGATCTACCTAATTCGTATTTTTTAAATGGATAAAAAATAAAATCAGACTTTTTGTTTCGTCATTGAAGAAGAGCTGTTTTTAAATATTTTAATTTATGTAACACGTACATAATAAATGGGTATAATTTTATTAATTAGTTTTTCATTATATTCAGATAGTATCTCTTAAAATTTTCAGTTTAAAGCTCAACACATCATATACCATATTGCAAATATTCATGGAGAAAATTATACAATAATTCGACTGCATAATAAACAGTGGTCACTTCCGCATATATATAGACACCAACCTGTTCTAAAATAACATCTACTTTGGGAATCACTGATCTAGATTCTAAATGTTTTATGGATCATCATGAATTCATTTATTGATGTTTATTTCGATACGAAATCAATGAATTTAAAAAATCAAGAGATACTATTTTCATAAATATTTATTGTACATTTTATGGTACATTTTATAAACTTTATAAAATAAATCAAACTCAAATTTTGTTTTTATTTTTGGTGTTTTTTCCAACTGATTTTGATAAACACTTTGTCTTCTTTAATGATGGATACTAAAAAAACAAAGTTCTTATCGAAAGCGATTGGAAAAATATTTTAGTACTATAAATAAAAGTGGTTAAAAACAATCTTTGAGTTTTATATTTTATATGAAGGAAAGGTTTATATTTTATAATAAAGGTGTGTTGAGATGGTTCATGCATGTGAATCGAAATAGAGAAGAAAGAGCAGTAAAACAAATTTATGAGGCGAATGTGGTTGTTAATAGAAGCAGAGGAAGACTGAGGAAAATTTGGCATGATCAAATATTTCAAATACTTAAAAGTGGTCACGGAATCGGAATAATCGGCGGTATGTATTGTATAAGGATATGTATAAACGTGGAAGAGGAGAATATCGTTTGCAAAGATAGGTTGCTGTGGGGTTCTATTCTCTCTGGTTACTCCGGCGGGGAAGCAGTGTGAAGGTTAGTTAGTTTTTTTATAGATAATACTGATTATTTTAGATCTATAAATCTCTAAAATGATAGAATATCAAGTACCGAACTATCTCTACAAAAACATCTTACATGGTTGTGAATAATTGAGTGTGTTATTTACGACTGAAGAAATTTACACGGTGAGACAGAAAAATGGGTGCAAATTATTATATTCCATATTTCGGATATTAACTTAAAAAGGCACTACCAATTTATCGCATGAACTCGCATGAACTCGCATTTAACCTCGTAACTAATGTACGTTTAACCTCGGCTCGTAACGCATGTCTGTATTGAAAACTATAGTGCATGTTGGTCTTCGGGTCGACCAAAAATCGCATGTGTTAGACATTTTGTGTAGTTTTGAGTGTGTAAATGGTGCTATGGTGGTGAAGGGTAGTATTGTTTGCATGCTGTGTTAGTGATTGTCCTGACGAAGAGACGGGTACGTCTCGAAACCGGTAGACGTAAAAATCTCGGTGAGTGGTTATATACTAATTTTATTAACATTTTTGTAAAAAAATAAATAAGTAAAAATGACTAATCACAAAGTAATGCTTTAAATATCAATAATATTGAGAATATACAAAGATTTTCTATTGAATGTTACTTTAAAAATCATATTGCGGTTTCGTAGAAGATTGATCAACTTGGCTTCAAATAAATTGACGATCGATTTTACACCGCGTCGATTCAATGTGTTGCCATATGCACCATCAGGTGCGGATGGAGGCCAAAACAAAAATAACTGTTTTTTTTGTTGGAATACATATACTTTGTGTTCATCCTGTACACATTTGTGAAAAGCATGAAATACCTCTTTATCTGTGTATAATGATGAGTATTGCTGGTATGTGAAATTGCATTATTGTGACGGTACATTAATTAGTGTAACAAATCGCTCACTCCTTTCAAGAACGTCATAAATCAAAAAACTTGGTTATTCAGGAGAACGTTTTTAAAGTTTAAAAATATAATACAATGTTTTAAAAATAAATATCAAGCCACTTATTTAACTTTTTACTGTGCAACAGATCTTTTTAGGTAAAACCTGAATATTTTTCCTCCATTTGAAATTTTTTTTAACCCTTATCCGCACCCAATGGTGCATAGGGCACTGCGTCATATAAACGCAGTGTTATTTTGATCGTTTACACATGAAGGAAAGGTGATCAGCCCTCCGCTTCAGGTACCAGTCCAGGGTAATATTAAATAAATATTACAGTGAAAAAATCACTTTTATTTATTTTACCCCCCTTGGGAATCGAACCCGGGACCTCCAGAACGGTAGCCGAGCGTGCCGACCATTACACTACGGAGGCGGACAAAAATATTTAGTAAATTGAAAAAAAATATTAAACAATACCTTTTCTTCAAAATGCAAAAATAACATTTTCTGCCCTGTAACGGGTAAATATTAAGTTAAAAATATGCCGCTTTTGCTGGGATATAGTACATTTTTTGGGCATTACGAAAACATACACACCTCAATATTGACGATTTTTGATTTATGACGTTCTTGATAGGAGTGAGCGAAATGTGTACCCTCAATAGGTAAAAAATTATATTGCATGCTCATATGTTAGTATTATGGAACAAGCTACCCACAAAACATGATATGATTTAATTTGTAAATATCGTATTATTATTATTATTATTATTATTATTATTATTTTTAAGATAATCCAGATTTTGTGAACAAGTATTTGGACACACTCAAAATGTTGTAAATAAATTATCTGGTCAAATTATAAGCTTAAATAATAAAAATGAAAATGGCATTTTCTGGCGTTTCTCATGTGTGTGATTATAATCCAGGATTTGGACCTCACATACTAATATATGAGTTTCTGCTTAGTAAAAAGCTTCTTTACATCTCACCAATAGATGTCTCTAGTGAAGTTGTAGTGATTCAAGAACAAGGTTTCTAAATTGGTTCATATATAAAGAACTTCCAAGAATTTGAGTAGTGTGGTTGTCAATAATGGGTAGAATTGGTGAATGTTACACGTGTGTAAAGTGATCACTTAAACCAGCCGATGACGGTCGTCAGCCCCGTAAATGCCCAGACTTCCATATTCTTCTTCATCTTTGATGAGATGTCAAAAAATAATATGAAAATAACTCCTGTAATTGGAGATAATCCAGATTTTGTGAACAAGTATTTGGACACACTCAAAATGTTGTATGTAAATATCTTTATCTAACTACGAAACCGAAACTCGATTTTTGAACGAATATACAATGGATTTTTTTTAATCAACCATATAATTTAAATAAATTTTCAATTAAAATTTCAATTTATTCTAAAATTTATATTTACATTACAAACAAAATATTAAAGGCGTATAGGTCCACCTCCATAGTGTAATGGTCAGCACGCTCGGCTACCGCGACATGCGAATAAAAGAGTGTTTGCTAAATGAAAGCTTTTCCAATCCAATCATGGATGGCTTAAGTAAACTCACATGTAAACTGTCATGAGATTAATGATATATGTAGGAGTTATAGTGTGGTTGACGATCATGGGTGAATGGTGGATGTTACACGTGTGTAAAGTGATCACTAAAGCAGACTATGTCCGCCTCCGTGGTGTAATGGTTAGCGTGTTTAGCTGGCGAGCTGGAGGTCCCGGGTTCGATTCCCAGGGAGAGGGGAGGGAATGAAAATACATATTAGTGATTTTTCACTCTAATATTTATTCAATATTACCCTGGACTGGCACCTGAAGCGGAGGGCTGATCACCTTTCCTTCATGTTTTAACGATCAAGATAACACTGCGATTATAAAATGCAGTGCCCTATGCACCATTTAGGTACGGATAAGGGTTCGAAGAAGAAGTAAAAAACAGATCGGTGAACAAGTATTTGGACACTAAAAATATTGTGATTTATATTTTTATCATTATTTGTTCAGAATTTTGGTTTTTCACCCTATGGATGAAAAATAAAATAAAATACCACTTAATTAAAACATTACAGTACTCTCCATCATATTGTATACATTATACGATTTGCAGGTACTCTGTATGATTTGATGGAAGAAAATCAGTAATGATAAGTGATGATCAATTAATTTACGGTCTGTTCCGGTTCCAGTGAAAGACGAGTGTAAGAACGAAATTTCAGTTATTACAATGCGTTCCGTGTTACGCTTGCACATGTGATTTCCACAGACAATTAAGTTTCTCGCGTTTAGACGGAAATGCCACGGAGGAAGAGGCGAATATTTTCCACTCTCGTGTTTCCGAACGCCATTCTTGAACAGTCGTAAAAAATTAACGGCGTGTTCTATCCGCCATTTATTAATATGCACTGTATATCCGCGTTTTTATCAAAGATTACTATTATTATTGATACTTTATTGCTTAAAAATCAGATGAATTAGAGTCGAAAGGGGTTTGTATGATAAAGTTTTGAAAGTGTTCTTAATTCAATTTAAAAAATATTTAAATAAAATCCCGTTTCTTTCAGTAAATACCAACCTACTCAAAAAACAAACGACACAAATCGTAATGTATTAAATCCAGTTTTTTTTATTCTTTTTCAATTTTCAATTTCAATTTCAATTTATTTATTTATAGTTAATATACACATTTCAAACTGAAATTTAAATCGTATAAATTAACAAAAATAGAAAATAAGCAAAATACTACTATTGCTAAAGGTGTAGAAGAATCATCTTCTTCTATCAATCTTCTTCTTCTAGCCCTTATCTGCACCCATTGGTGCATAGGACACCGCATCGTATTGATGTAGTGTTAAATTGATCGTTACTTACATGAAGGCAAGGTGATCACTTCTGCGCTTCAGGAATCATTCCGGGGTAATATTAAATAAATATTGGAGTGTAAAATCAGTAATATTTCTTTTCACTCCCCCTGGGAATCGAACCCGAGACCTCAAGCACGGTAGATTAACACGCTAACTATTACACCACGGAAGCGGACATATTTTTTCAATTCATTAAACAAATTTTAAATATTGAAATTAAAACATTGATTTGAGTCTACTACGTAAGTAATAAAATAAAAATTATTAAATATTTGTTATTTGAATAGTCAAACATTGAATTAAAAATCATTTAATTAAAACAATTCGGCAAAGATACTCATTCATTCATTCAAGCCCTTATCCGCACCCCAATGGTGCATAGGGCACTGCATCTTATAAACGCAGTGTTATCTTGATCGTTAACACATATGAAGGAAAGGTGATCAGCCCCCCGCTTCCGGTACCAGTCCAAGGTAATATTGAATAAGTATTATAGTGAAAAAATCAATTATATTTATTAGAGTGTAAAATCACTTATATCTATTTTCACCCCCCGTGGGAATCGAACCCAAGTCCTCCAGAACAGTAGCTACATACGCCAACCATTGCACCACGTAAGCGGAAAAATTTATACATAGTACGGTAAAAAGCCTGTGGTTGCAAAAACGTCTAGATGAGAGAGTGCACTTAATAATCAAACAAATAATAGGTCACTGATCTACTTAGAATGCCCACCTAATTAGATAAAGCATTATTAGCTGATGAAAGATAAATCAGGTGTTATACGAAGCCTACATCTCGTCTGAACTGTGGAGCTTCTACCAGTTGATGGTGTGACAAGAGTTAGCAGCGAATAGATAAGATCTTTGGCTTCTTGGAGCGTAAAGTCATTTCAGATGAATTAGATCATAACGTTTTCAGTGTGTCCAAATCATTGTTCACAAATCTAAATATATCCATCCACTTAGGAGTTATTTTTGTGTTTCATAACATTTCAATATTGGTTCAAAAAGTGTCTCTCATAAATAAAAGATTACTCAATTCAAACAAGTAGATTTTGGCGAGAACTCACATATGAAAAAAATTACATTTATGTATTGTTCTTATTCTAACCCTTATATGCACCCAATGGTGCATAGGCCACTGCAATAGGCTGCAACACTGCGTCAATAGACGCAGTGTTGTCTTGATCGTTACTTACATGAAGGCAAGGTGATTACTCCTGCGATATATATATATATATATATATATATATATATATATATATATATATATATATATATATATATATATATATATATATATATATATATATATATATATATATATATATATATATATATATATATATATATATATATATATATATATATATATATATATATATATATATATATATATATATATATATATATATATATATATATATATATATATATATATATATATATATATATATATATATATATATATTTATACATAATTCCTATAATTGACATATAAAGTAATCACTTAAAACCAGCCTATGATAGGTTATAAGTCTTGTAAATATCGAAACTATCATCAGCCCCGTAAATGCCCAGACTTCCATATTCTTCTTCATCTTTGAAGAGATGTCAAAAAATAATATGAAAATAACTCCTGTAATTGGAGATAATCCAGATTTTGTGAACAAGTATTTGGACACACTCAAAATGTTGTAAAAAAACTTGTATTTATTTAGATTGGCAGTGACATGGATTTTGAAAGATTTTGAATGTAAATTCACAGTAAAATCAAGATACAATTTTATGGTGTTTCACATTTTCAATAAATTTCGCAGCTTAGTTTAAAAAATTGCTTTGCAAGAGCAGATCTGTCAGGAAGCCTATATGCTTCTATATCAGATCTGGGCATGCGGTGGGACAGCTTTCAAATTCTTATTGGTACATATTTTAAAAATTGGTTCATTATTAGATTTTTGTATCTTGCTCTCTCATGTATGATGTATCATGGTTTTATGAAGTCGTTCGATTTTAACATATTGTATTAAGCTCGTAACCACATGTATTTTTAGCTGGATTGGATCGTATTCACATAGCACGATTATCATTGAAGTGTATTACTTACGAGACAATGAATAGAGTTACACGAGAAAGCTTTGTATGGCAACAATGAACATTTGTGTCCCATTAAATGAAGAGCGATCACATTTTTAAAAAAATTTCGCAACTTGGTTTTTAAAAAATTGCTTTGCAAGAGCAGATCGATCAGGAAGCCTATATGCTTCTGTATCAGATCTGGCAATGCGGTGGGACAGCTTTTAATGGCCAATTGAGGTTGCAATTTGTCAGATGCCCTTTTATGCCTTGATCTAATGTTCTCATGTCAGTACATCCATTATGCGATGACAATGCTGCAGTTTTGGGCGGGAAAACTCATTGTTTGCCGCCATTTTCTTGCTACAGATGTCAGGTTCATTGTCGTGGAAATTTTTCTTTTTCTTTTCGTTCGCTACAAAGCGTTGATTATGCTGCAGAAAAACAAAGACACTTTTTTTTATAATGCACAAATAATGACACGTTTCTTCGAGATGTTATTTTTAGAAGAAACATTTTTTTTCACTTTTAATCGTCGATTTATTATTTAACTTTTGTAATATTTTGTATAACGTGTTACATTTCTGTATTTTGGCTGTGTAATCATAGTCTTTGTTACATATCCAACTCAAACACAAATACAAGAGAGTTACATTAATGTGAGATCTTTTTATACGATTGGAAATAAACCCAACATTTTGAGTGTGTCCAAATACTTGTTCACAAAATCTGGATTATCTCCAATTACAGGAGTTATTTTCATTTCATTTTTTGACATCTTATCAAAGATGAAGAAGAATATGGAAGTCCAATAATATAATCCAGGATTCGGACGTCACATATAATATAAGAGTTTCTGCTTAATAGAAAGCTTCTTTACATCTCACCAATAGATGTCTCTAGTGAAGTTCTAGTGATTCAAGAACAAGGTTTCTAAATTGGTTCATATATATAGAACTTCCAAGAATTTGAGTAGTGTGGTTGTCAATAATGGGTAGAATTGGTGAATGTTACACGTGTGTAAAGTGATCACTTAAACCAGCCTATGACGGTCGTCAGCCCCGTAAATGCCCAGACTTCCATATTCTTCTTCATCTTTGATGAGATGTCAAAAAATGAAATGGAAATAAACCCTGTGACAAAGTGTATTTAACCTTTTGGTCACTACAATATGTTTTATTAATGGAGCATTGTCTTGATTGATACTGTTTATCAAATTAATTTGTAAATATATGCGATTTTAAAAAATAAATATGCCAGCGAATAAAAACTTGTGCAACTCAATTTTATAACTTACATAATTTCAAATTTAATTACGTATTAAAGTGGGTACAGTAATATTTTGTTAAAAGTCGTAAAATATTGCAATAGTCATAAACATTGCAATGTAACACGGTGAAAGGTTTTAGTGAAGATATGCTGTTCAATTTTGAAATCCATACTTAAAATAGTGAACAGTTCATTTAATGCATTGACTATCTAAAGATATAAAGGTACAAATACCTCGTATAATATAATAATAAAGATGTTTCATAATTATTTATATGCAATAAATAGTTAATTCCCTGTCTATTCTAAGTAACCATTTTAGTGCCATATAATAAAGCTTAGTTGGGTACCTATACAAAACCATATTACGTATTAATTTATTTTATTATTTTTCTATTCATATTAAAAAAACCTTTTTTAAGACAATACAAATTTAAAAAAGGAGATGGCAGTTTTTTGTTGTTGTTAATAAGATCCAATATAAAATAAAATCTTTATAACACTTAAACATTGATATCTCAGCATACCATATCGCTCACTCCTTTCAAGATCGTCATAAATCGAAAATCGACAATTTTGAGTTGTGCATATTTTAGGAATGCCCAGAAAATGTACTATATCCCAGCAAAAGAGGCATATTTTAAACTTAATATTTACCTGCTACAGGGCAGAAAATGTTGTTTTTGCATTTTAAAGAAAACATATTATTTAATTATTTTTTTATAACCTAAATATTTTTCAAATGGAGAAAAAGATCTGTTGCACTGTAAAAAGTTCTATAAGTGACTTGATATTTACTATTAATACATTGTGTTATATTTTTAAATTTTAAAAACGTTCTCCTGAAAAATCAAGTTTTTTGATTTATGACGTTCTTGAAAGAAGTGAGCGATATATGAACATTTTGTAATTAATTTTTACTTGGAAAATACTACTATTTCTAAAAATCTATTGTGATACCTATTTTGATGTATTCCGGATAATTTTCAATTAAATATATATATATATATATATATATATATATATATATATATATATATATATATATATATATATATATATATATATATATATATATATATATATATATATATATATATATATATATATATATATATATATATATATATATATATATTTATATATATGTATAAATATATATATATATATATATATATATATATATATATATATATATATATATATATATATATATATATACATATATGTATATATATATATATATATATATATATATATATATATATATATATATATATATATATATATATATATATATATATATATATATATATATATATATATATATATATATATATATATATATATATATATATATATATATATGCAGTGTTGTCTGCTCTCATGTAAATTTGTGTTTCAATTTTTTTATTTAAATAGCTGATGAAAACTGGGCATGATTAAGTATTTTTAATACTTGGGCATGATCAGATCAGGAGTCGGAATAATCGTCGGATAAATATCTCAAGATTTATGAATATGGAAAGGGTGAAGATTTTTTGGCAAATACAGATTAATGAGGCGTTTTATTCTCTCAGACAATCAATCTCTGTGGAAAGCAGTGTGATGGTTAGTTATTTAGTCAATTCTGAAAACAAGGTTTTAAATTTTAGGCGTTCCATCCTCTCTGCCTACCCCTGCGGGGAAACGGCGTGATGGTAGTAGTAGTAGTAGTAGTAGGTTTTAAATTTCTTACACAGAGTAATGTTAATATCTCATTTGAAAAACGTAATTAAGGATGTCCATAATCAATTGGCGACCTTTAAAAAATTATAAATATATCTAGTTCCTTTCCTTGACCTTTTTATTTCTACTTTTTTGCGATATTCTAATGTCACTTGATCTTCTAAAGATTTGTGATGCCAATAAATGCAAGACTGTTCACTTTCTTGAACGATTCCGGGTTATCAAATACTGCGCAGGAATTAATTTAAATTTAAATCAGGCCTGGAAAATCCGTCGATCGATTAGCATATGTATTTTTTTGCAAGAAAACACATTAAGAAACACGTTAAGTCACAACTTAATTTTCTCTAAATCCAGGTAAAATTTTACGTAATTGTTTTTTTCTTAAAACACCGTTTTTACACTGAAAAATAAGTTTTTCAACGAAATAATTATATGGTTTTGAAAAGAAAAGAGTTATTTAAAGGTAAGGAGTTAAAAAATACATTTAAAATATGTTTTCTGTATATGTACTAAAAAACAAACAAAAGTATCCAATAAAAATCCTTAAAAAAAATCAATCGCGAAAAGAAATGTGACCTCTTTGGTGATCTCCGGTAGAATGAATTCTGTGTTAACGAATATCCCCTTAAGCATAAATAAGGTCATATCCACTCTGAATAGTAATTTATGAATTTGATCAGCGGGAGTGTCTGACAACACAAAAAATGAAGTAAAAATAAAATATATATGGTATTTGCCACCGGTGACTGACACTAAATATTCCAGTTGAGACTTGTTAGCCACTGGTAGTCGACAATTCACAATTGGAATATTTAGTGTCGGCCACCGGTAGCCGACATTTCACAATTGGAATATTTTGTGTCGCCCACCGGTGGCTGACATGGCAGTCAAAGTGTTAAAAGTGAAGTTAAAAACGACTCAATACGTCGCATCTGGTCAGGTGTTGAAAGGTCATATGTCCAAATCCTGGATTTGATAAATTATTATTTCATTTATTGAATCGAAAGTTCATTTGCGAAACGTGTTTTTAGATGTTATCAAATTCAACTTTATATCCATCACAAAACGATAAAATTATTTTCTAATACACGTTTTAATACCTGTAAAGTATGTAAAATGAAATTCAATGTTTTAATTGCATAACTGATTTACGAACTAACTAACTAACTAACCATAATGCCGCTTCTCAGCAGGGATGGGCAGAGAGAACAGAACACCACACCAATCAGTTTGCAAACAATTGCCTCTTTCACATTAATGCACCTCCTCTACAAAAATATGGAAAAGGCATAATAATGGAATGGGTAAACGATCAAAAGTTGTTAAATAAGTTTGTTAGTGTATATTATATTGAATTAGATAAAAATAACAAAAGTAAGTGGTCCGAAGAGCAAGAGCAGGGAGACAGTTGCTGACTGATATCAAGGTCCGGAAGGTGTCCTATCTGGGGCATGTGCTAAGAGGAGAGAAGTACGAGCTATTGCACCTAATCGTGAAAGGCAAAATAGAGGGTCCACGAGGTGTGGGCAGAAGACAGATCTCCTGGCTTCAGAATACACGAGATTGGACGGGGATCAGGACCGTCGAGGCGTTGTTTCAAGCTACCCAGGACAAGGACAATTACTCTTAAGAGATAGTCAACGTCAGGGGACATGACATGACAATAACAGAAGATAAGAAGAAGAAAATTGAAAGAATGATAAAATTTAAGAATGTAAAAAGTTTGTGAAAAGAACTCCATCGATAAGACACGATGGCTGATGGGTCTCCGTAAAAAATACGTATGTTGTATGTATTTATTAAAGTTGTTTATATGGTATGGTTGTTTATCGCTCACTCCTTTCAACAACGTCATGTATAAAAAAACTTGATTTTTCAGGAGATCGTTTTTAAAGTTTAAAAATATAATGAAATGTTTTGAAAATAAATATCAAGCCACTTATCGAACTTTTTACTGTGCAACAGATCTTTTTAGATAAGCCTTGAATGTTTTTTCTCCATTTGAAAAATATTTAGCACAATTAAAAAAATAATTAAACAATACCTTTTCTTCTAAATGCAAAAACTACACTTTCTGCCCTGTAGCGGGTAAATATTAAGTTGAAAATATACAACTTTGGCTGGAATAAAGTACATTTTCTGGGCATTCCGAAAATATGCACAACTGAAAATTGACGATTTTTGATACATGACGTTATTGAAGGGAGTGAGCGATATGTACGTTTATATTTTTAATAAATAAATGTTTTTTTAAGTGTAAAGTTACTTAAATATTACAAAATCACTGAAATGTAAAAAAAACATGATTAGGATTATCGTATACCATATGTTGTGTCATAGTTTTGAATATAAAATGTCGATAAGTCCATGAATAAGATCATCACTTTTCTTACCATCTTCTAAATCTTTCGCAAGACGAATTAAAAATCAATTAACGAACGTGCTATTGTCTGCTGAACTTATTCATAGGTAGTATATGAATGCAAATACCTCAAAAATCCAAAGAACTATTGAACGACAATATAGCTAACGGTGTCAAATATTTCAGAATATGTGAAGAGCCTTAATTAACTAATAACTATTGTCAACATTTCAAATATCGGTTGCGACTTCGCTTATTGAATATTAACGTTTCAATTACTTTTAAAGTAGGTACCTATGAGATGTTGCAATGTGTGTTCACAACAAAAGATCAGTTGTATCTCGTTCAACTACTATTTTTTTCTCATCTTCTATTAAAATTATTATAAACGTAATATATCGTGTTCCCGGGCTCGATTCCCAGGGGGTATAAATAAATATAAGTGATTTTTCGCTGAACATATATATATTTAATATTACCCTTTACTGGTACCTGAAGCGCAGGGCTGATCACCATTCCTTCATATTTTAAACGATCAAGATAACATTGCAACTATATGATGCAGTGACTTATGTATTATTAGGCGCGGATAGGGTTAAAGAGAGAATATCTACAAATGTTATGAAAAATTAGTTTTTCCCTCTACCTCCTTCCCTAAACTCCATTTTTCCTTTGCCTTCCTTATTATAGTCAATGTATAATTTAAATTTTATATTATTATTTTTAAATGTTCGATTTTTTCACTGTAATATTTATTCAATATTACCCTGGACTGGTACCTGAAGCGGAGGGCTGATCACCTTTCCTTCATGTGTAAACGATCAAGATATCACTGCGTTTATATGACGCAGTGCCCTATGCACCATTGGGGTGCGGATAAGGGTTTTATTATTATTATTAAGAAAAAATTGTTTCACGACATAAATCAAATACGACGCGATCTATTTCACATCTACCCACCTTCATTATCCATTTATAAATAGCTCTTTTATATTTAGTTTCTTTTGTTTAATGATTTTTATGGATCAATGATTAAAGAAAACACTTTGTTTTATTAAAGACTACATGTTTCAGAAGTTAAACTTCCATCATTCAGGTCTGTATAATAACTACAATAATAAGTTATTATACAGACCTGAATGATGGAAGTTTAACTTCTGAAACATGTAGTCTATAATAAAACTCAAGTAGTAAAAAACAAGTGTTTTCTTTAATCATTGTAACATGTCTTACCACAAAGTTAATGCCGAAACAATAAATAAAATATCTTTATGGATAATGGAAGCAGGTTATGCAACTTTATTACATAATAATCAAAGTTCTTTTGCTATATATGGTATCAAACGTTTTGACCAATATCACAAGTCTGTTTTTGGCTGGTTGGAAAATTATGCTTTTTAACAATAAGCCCGCCAATTTATTTATTTGTTTTCTGTACATTGTAAATTGTCCGCCTCCGTAGTGTAATGGTCAGCACGCTCGGCTACCGTTCTGGAGGTCCTGGGTTCGATTCCCAGGGGGGTCAAATAAATATTAGTGATTTTTTCACTGTAATATTTATTCAATATCACCCTGGACTGGTACCTGAAGCGGAGTGCTGATCACCTTTCCTTCATGTGTAAACGACCAAGATATGATGCAGTACCCTATGCACCATTGGGGTGCGGTTAAGGGTTTTATTTTATATATTTCTGTACATATAATAGAATATCTGCTTTAAGTACCTACAGCCGCATAATAACTGTTATTTATCTATTTCTTTATATAGTATTTTTTCCACAATTTTCAAATAATTACCGTAATTTTTTTCAATTTCAGTTTTGATCTTAAATTGATAAAGCCATTGTAACGCCAATTTTCTGGAAAATTAATTCTGTCACACCAAGCGAGCGGAATGAGTATTTATTTTCTACGTAGAATTTCTGTACATTCAGTTAGAATTGTTTTTTTAACCATTTTTAAATAAAACGTCGCCATTTACTCAATTAAATATAAGAAAAATAGTATAAACATGTTTAATTTAAGTTTTGTTTAGTAAATACCGCTATTTCTCAAAATCTATTGTGACACGTGTTTCAATGCATTCTGCATCATCTTCAAGCACCGCATGTGAAGCTAAGTCAAAATTTTAATAAAAATGTGTAGATTTTACCACAAAGTGACTGCCGAATCATTTAATAAGAGTAATTTTAATCATTCAAAATGAGATATCTTTAAAAAACTAAAACAAAAATTCATTATCCACATTTATAATCGATATTTTTTAAATCGTTGACTTAGAACATAATATAAATTTATTTAAAACAGTTGTCCGCAAGTAGTTTTAAAATAAAATATGAAGACCTCTTACGGATAACTTTTGAAAAAATATGATTTTATTTTGTTCTGAGATGTTTAAAGGTAAGAAAATATCGTAATAAATAATCTATTTAATTTTTGCACAATATTTCATATATAATGTAATTATGAATATAATTATAATAAATTGATATAATTATTAAGGTTTTATTTCGGTTATGTTCTGAATTATATTCACCCTTATTTTATACATCCTTATGATGTTATTCACCAAAGAAACAAATTTTAAAAAAACTTAAACAAATATAAATAAATAATGTCTACAAAACAAACTGTCACTTTCAATAAAAATATTTAAATTTAACACAACACTTGAAGAGGTCATAAGTCCAAATTATTTTATGAACAAATATTTTATTTCAGTCTCATTAATGCAATAAATTTATGAGAAAAAAACGCACTTTCGTTTTTACGCGAAATTTTCATCCGACGCTATGTCCGTAAAGTTTGCGGTCAACAAGCGATGATTTCCAAGTCACTTTATCAACTGACTAGCTCCTCGCAACTTGGCCACAACAATCTCGTATACTCCGTTCATTTCGCGCAAACGAGACAGTTTAATAATTTTTACTCGTTCTTGATAATTGTTTCCGTCTATTACATACCGCCCGAAAGGTGTGACGCTATGAATTAAATATATTAATGAAGTTTTAAAGACATAAAAAGTGTCATTTCCTTATACGCTTCGCTAATTGTCTTGGCGCTAATTAAACCAAGTTATGCGCATTCAATGTCACGATTTACCCAAATGTGTTATAATTATGGTGCAATTTTATGCTGGAAAATTTTGATACGGACATTATTAAAGCAATAATTTCACTTTTTAATTGACACGATGATGGCGTGATGCGCATAATATACTATCATTCTGGTAACTCCCTTTTTGATATGAATTACATTCAATTTGAAGTAGAATTATTCTCGTTTTATTTTGTATATCAATTAAAACGGAATTCAGTCGTCTAAATCACGGTAACGTGTATTACTTAACAAAATAACAAAGATTATCATAAAATTATCTGGTAAAATTATAAGCTTAAATAATAAAAATTAAAATGATTTTAATCCAGAATTCGGACCTAACATACTACTATAAGAGTTTCTGCTCAGTAAAAAGCTTCTTTTCATCTTACCTCAAGTTCCAAGAATTTGAGTAGTGTGGTTGTCAATAATGGGTAGAATTGGTGAATATTACACGTGTGTAAAGTGATCACTTAAACCAGCCTATAACGGACCATATTCTTCTTCATCTTTGATGAGATGTCAAATAATAGTTATAAGTTTATCATAATAAGCATTCCTTTATTATTAATTATTAGTCACAAATTATTTTAATATCAATGTTTATTTAAATTTTGCACTGACTTTTTTTATAACTTACAAAACTCAATGATTTTTTAAAATTACATTTGTTATATAGCTTTCATAAATAGCGACAATCAGTGGGATGATTTTCATACAGGAAAGTAGTTTTAGTTTATTAGATGAAATATAGAAAACTGCTAAGGAAACGTGCTTTAAAAAAAACTATGCATTTTCCTAGATTTTTGCATGACAAAACATGCAGCTTCCCTTATTGAATACCCTTAATAAAATCTACACCACTGAATTTCTCTATATATTAAACAAAAAACAACAACAACATTTTGTACTCTCCCTTTTTAAAAATAATCATATTTTAAGTCATACTTTAAAAATATGATACGTAAAACATTAATTGAAAGTTTTACGATAAGTAAACGTGCAATGTTGTCATTTTTAAAATTGTTGCGAAAACGATACTCAAGTCAATTAATAAAATCAAAATACAGTAAAGTATGTAAATAATAAATAAAACAATATTTTAGTGCCTAGCGGACATACTATACTTGTTGAGGTAGACTCGATAACTTGAACTAACGGATCGCCGAGTTACATTTTTCACTGAAAAACTTAACCGTGCTAAACCTGATCTTCGCCAGCCTCGTTAAACCTCCAGTAAAGGCACCTCATGAAACATTCAATAAGGCAATATAACAACTGAATATGGGTTGTATTACGCCCAGTAAAGTGCCATCGTTTTATTAGTTATGATTCATCAAAACCGAGCTAATAGAAGTAAGCCACAGCTATGGGTAATCAAGTTGGAGAAAATGTTTAAATCCATTAGATTGTACAACATTTTACTCATTAAAATAACAAAGAAAGGGAATAACGTTACATTACAATAAATCGATATCTTACAAGATAAACTATGCAGGTAATGCAGTCCATTTCATAAAAAAAAATGAATTGCAACATTTCCAGAGTAAAGATATTATAATTTTTATTTTAAGCCAGATGGTATAAAATGATAAAATCCCATGAGAAGTCGCCGAGTTATCAATCAGATACCACGTGAAGAAATAGTAAAAAATAATAAAACCCTTATCCGCACCCCAATGGTGCATAGGGCACTGCTTCATATAAACGCAGTGTTATCTCGATCATTTGCACATGAAGAAAAGGTGATCAGCCCTCCACTTCAGGTACCAGTCCAGGGTAATATTGAATAAATATTACAGTGAAAAATCACTTATATTTATTTGACCCCCCCCCTGGGAATCGAACCTGGGACCTCCAGAACGGTAGCCGAGCATGCTGACCATAACACTACTGAGGCGGACAAATGTATACCACGTAAAGAAATAGTAAAATAATAGAAACTTAAAGAGTTGAAAATATAATAAATTCTAGTCACTTTATATCGTGGGTTGATTGAAGAAACAAGTAAACTAAAAATAAATATTAAAAAAAACAGTAAAAACATTATTATTACTGAAAAACAAAACATTATCAGACTACTGTGTTTCATAATTCCCTAACAAGGCGAAACGACTGTCAAGATTTTTTTTATGTGATTTAAAAATAAAAATATAGAACTTAGTTGACCCTAAAAAATAGTGTTAAATTCAATATTTAAAATATTAATTCTACATTCAACCATCTTCTCATATATACCCACCGATTATATCAATTCTGACCTGACCACCTTCCAGTATTTTAAATACTTGATGACATTCATCCCGAGTTTTCTTCGGTCTACCTCTACTTCTATTTTCAACTGCATTCGCATCATAAATTTGTTTTACTGTTCTTTCTTTACTCAATCGTTTAACATGCCCAAACCCATCTCAACACACCTTTCTTAATTTTATCGATAATGCTTATCTAAGCCTTGCATTCTTTCCTTATATCAGCATTCAAACACCCATCATAAATACGTCTGAGAGATCGCATTTCGACTACATTCAGTCTACTTTCATCCTTCGTTTGCCAACTCCATGCTTCACTTCTAAGTTTTACTCGGTCTTCATTTCCAACTGCATTAGCCTCATAAATTTGTTTAGCTGTTCTTTCTTAATTATGTCGATTATATTGACGTGGTGACAATAAATTGGAAAAATATTAGTAATTCTATTATTTTTCAGTTGAATTTGCCAGGTATTATACCCCATCCCATACATTCCCTGTTAAATCTTTACCGGCGTTTTAAAATTCGCGCCCCCTTTCCGAGGCAATAATACAGGTACTAGTTATTATTGGCGTTCATTTCTGAACTGTGCGATCTGCATACACTTGACCAAGATAAACTCGACTGGTCGATCTTAACTGGACCGCTTCAGCTAATCGCTCCAGTAACTACTGACGTGTTGCTATAACTAGGCCACTGTGTGGAGAGTAATATACGGAGTTTCCTATTTTTGTATTATTTCACTAGATGGATAGTAAATTTCTTCCAGCATTAAATTTTCTTCAGTACCTACTCATTACTGTAGTTATTAATGCCTGTAATTTGATTTAACGGAGATTTAAGTATCTTGTTGAATACTTTAAGTAATCTGAGAACTCATCTCGGATAAACTTTATACATAATAATAATAATAATAAAACCCTTATCCGCACCCCAATGGTGCATAGGGCACTGCGTCATATAAACGCAGTGTTATCTTGATGGTTTACACATGAAGGAAAGGTGATCAGCCCTCCGCTTCAGGTACCAGTCCAGGGTAGTATTGAATAAATATGACAGTGAAAAAATCACTTATATTTATTTTACCCTCCTTGGGAATCAAACCCGGGACCTCCTGAACGGTAGCCGAGCGTGCTGACCATTACACTACGGAGGCGGACAAAAATTTTATACATAATAATAATAATAAAAAAACCCTTATCCGCACCCCAATGGTGCATAGGTGTGGAGGTGCATAGGTGTGTTACACTACGGATGGTGCATAGGTGTGTTACACTACGGAGGCAGACAAACTGAAAGTTTTACAGAAAGTTATACAAACTGAAAGTTTTCAAGTGATTTTTTTTAAAACTGGTAATTATCTTTTTAAAGAACAGAAAACTGGCAAAGTGTATGAAACTGAAAAGAATGAATAGAAAAAACTTAAAAATATATGACAAAAAAATAATAGAATCTCAAGCTAATAATTGAAATATGATCATTATAAAATTAAACAACGTTAACACGTTTAACCCTGATGATGGCAAGGTTGTTAATGAAAACAGTTTCCAATGAAAAGTGGTTAAAAACAAAATGGTTTAATTTAATAAAGTTTATAAAAAAATATTATCAAATAACATTTTTAAATACGACACACACACTAAGAGAAAGATGTAGCACAAATAAACTTAAATTGTTTATTGAAATGACTTTAAAAAAAAAACTAGTATGATTTTTTTTTAAATAAAAGAAAACTGGCAAAACTGAAAAGAATGATAAAAAAAAAATCAAAAATATATGACAGAAGAATAATCGAATCTCGAGCAAAAACATATGAAATACGTTCAAATAAAATTTTAAATCAAAACACACTGACAAAAAAGTTGTAGCACACAGAAACTTTATTTTAAATTTTAATTTAAATTGAATTTTATTTTAAAATAGATTTGAAAAAAATAATCCGGTAATTTAATGTCAGGTCGTGGTCCCGTGGTTAGTGTCCCGGACTCTTTATTCAGAGTTTCTCGGTTCGAACCCACTCTACCACAATTTGATACCTATTTCTAATAATGAGCCGCTCAGGCTCATATAAATAGTATGAAATTGAAATATATGTGCAAATTATGAAAACACAAATATTTCTCTTTTTGTTTTGAATATTGAAAGCATTAACTTTGTGGATCATATTGATATATTATTTTGAGAAATAAAAAGACTTTGTTTTTTGATCCACTCACATTTTTATTAACCAACTAGTTTCGGCAACAACTTGTTGCTCTCTTCAGGGTTTATTAATCAGCAATAACATGAAATACGTTCAGTCATAAATTAAACCCTGAAGAGGGCAACAGATTGTTGCCGAAACTAGTTGGTTAATAAAAATGTGAGTGGATCAAAAAACAAAGTCTTTATGTTTCTCAAAATAATATATTTCTCTTTTTGATTAAATATTAAATAACCAAAATCTCTGGCAATCTTCGAATTACTTGTAAATTGAGAACGCGAAAACACTCTTGAATTCGTGTTATATTATCCTCATAAATATCTATAACGAATTGGGGCCTCGTTTCCATTTTAAACTCGAATACCATTGTAATAAGCTTGACTGTTTTCTGCCATTTCTTTTCCAATATTGTAATACGACTATTGTTCAATTAAATAATTACAGATAACTGAGTATCGTTAAGATTTGTGGCGCATGATCAACCAAATAAATGTGTTAATAATTGAAATTAAATGGAATTATTTTAATGGTAGAGTTTCTCTAACAATATTATATAGTACATCAATTACATTTACATTCTATTTACTGTTTATTATCGTGGAAATATCTCATTTTTATTATTATTACCGCGGTTAAACAATAAAATTTCGAATGTAAGAATATGTAATGACTTGAAGTTTGTAAATTACTTATTATATCAATAATAATAATAGTTAATGAGCAATCAATTGTTTCTGCTAATTTTCAAAAAAAGAAATTCATATACGTAGCTAGAAAATAATGATATGTACAAAATATAATTGTGTAATAAAAAAGTATAAAATTACATCTTTATTAGTATTTCTTCCATTTATACTTAGGTATATTAAATTATAAATATTTTCTAAATTGCTATTTTTTTGTAAAAAAAAAAAGACTTAAAAAGAAATATCGGCAGAAACATCCTTTCACTGGGTGACTGTCACATAAAAAAATAATAAACAAAAAGACGCTGTGTGTAAAAGAAAAAAAATTAGTAAAATCTCTTTTGTCAATAATTTGGGGGCAGTTTTAACCCTTTCCGGTCCCCCAAAATTAAAAAAAAATCTAGGTAGACAGATACATTCTAAATGATAAAAATATTTTGTCCTCTGCTCCACATACTGTTGTAATAGATTCGAGTGACAAAATGTAAGCTTGGAATTAAGATAAATAATACTAATGCTGAAAAAAATGTCGAATAACATCCAACATGGGACCTAAAAGCAAAAAATCGATGTCGAATGAGATTCGACATTGGACCAGTAAGGGTTTACGGAGTTTACACAATTCAGTAAGGGACCGGCTGCGGGAGGGGCCGTTTTTAGAATATATATAGGAATTTGATATTTTTATCACATTTTTAACTCAGAACTATTTTCTTTTCAAAACAATACATTTATTTCGAAGAAAAACTTATTTTTCAATACATGGACGGTATTTAAAGCAAAAATTCATTTGCGTTAAATGTGCATTGCATTGCATCTGGGTTCAAAGAAAATTGCGGGCTATCGAATATCCCGCCTTAACACAGCTATTTTAAGGACTTATATAAAGGTTTAATTCAGGAGAGGTTTAAACGTTTCAATATTTTTGAAAATTTGATATAAGAGGATTTCACTTTAAAAAAAACACTGTATTTGCTCACCTGATGTCAGGGGTGGAGTCCACGAGCAGGCGCACGCAGTCCAGGCAGCCCCGGGCGGCCGCGTAGTGCAGGGCGAGCGCCCCGTTGCGCGCGCGCTGCGGGCCTCGCCCCGGCGCCATCCCGGCCGCCGAACCGCTGGCACTGCAGTAGCTAAAAAAAAACATTTCATTAATCGATCCGGCAGTCAATTTGATAATCTATCCATTTAATTAAAATTTTACTCCGTAAATTCCACTATTTCTTGAAATATGTTGTTACTCGTCTTTCGATGCATTATTACCACAATGCGAGTGCCGAATCATTTTCAAACACACATCGCTCACTCCTTTTAACAACGTCATATATCAAAAATCGTCAATTTTCAGTTGTGCATGTTTTTGAAATGCCCAGAAAATGTACTATATCTCACCAAAAGCGGCATATTTTTAACTTAACATTTACCCCCCACAGGACAGAAAGTGTTGTTTTTGCATTTTGAAGAAAGGGTATTGTTTAATTATTTTTTAAAATATACTAAATATTTTTCAAATGGAGAAAAAACATTCAGGTTTTACCTAAAAAGTTCTGTTGCACAGTAAAAATTACATAAATGGCTGGATATTTATTTTTAATATATTGTATTATATTTTAAAACTTTAAAAACGATATCCAGAAAAATCAAGTTTTTTTTGACGCACCCAAAAATGTTAAACTTATATTTATTTTGACTCTCCTGGGAATCGAGCCCGGGACCTCCAGTATTGTAAACAAAATCCCTAAATACTACACTATGGAATATTTTTTTGCCGCGTAATTGTTTCGAATAAAAACTCAATTGTTCAATACAATAACAGTTTTATAGTATTGAAAATTAGCAAAAATTAAATTACGTTAAATGTGACCTGGGTTAGTAGAAAATTAAGTTGCAGGCTATCGATTATATTGCCCTAATTACCCAATCCTTAATTCTTTCTACTAACCTCACTATGAATATTTCAAAGTTTTAGATTTAGTACATGTCCATCCCTGAAGATGAAAAGGTTCTTGCCGAAACCGGTTGGAGAAAAGTACCAAAAATAAAAGTGGTTAAAAACAATGTTTTAGTTTTATTTTATAGTTTTATAAAATGTGCCACAAGGTATCCTGCAAAAAAAAATTTAAAGAAAAGTACAATTGGAATGGAAAAATGATAAAAGTGGCTTCACTTTACACCTCACGCAACTAATTCATATTTAATATCTTTCCTCTGAATAGAAAATGTAAGATCGCGTACATGTTAGCAGAAAGCATTCAGCACGGAGCTACCAGGTAAACATAACGTAACAAAGCCGCGGGTAACATGAATATCTCAAGCGATATAAATCTCTCCGGACGGTTATTTGTTCGGACGATCATTTGTATAAGTTAATCTACATAATTCAATTAACTTTGTCCATATTCTACGCGTTTCCTTTCTACTTAGTCATCGAGATCATCTAAAAGATATCACTTTCACTGTTTGCTAATTAATAAAGTCAAAACCCGCCAAAAACCCAGAGCGACGCGATTTCAGGTCGAAAATACATACATATTTATATCAAATTAGCTGAAATACCCGACGTTGTTCGGTTTTCAGCTCGAGTTTATAATTTGAATGTGTTTATTTTTTTTTCAAAATCTACATATTTATAAAGAGATGAGTTCAAAATGGTAAAATTTCTTTGTAAAAAATGTACCATATAATATCTTAGTGCAACGTAAAACCTTTATTTTTATGACGGATATTCTTTTTACATGCTAGATCATAAATACGTTGAGAATTTCAAATAAATTATATCTGTTGCTCGATCTTTTGCGATACTTTCGCAAAACTGCTCGCTGCTTTTTCGCTTCGGCGAATAACGACATTATGCCTGCTACCCTGGTATTTTTTTACGTAAGTGATTTATTTATTTATTAGTACGTTCTTATCTGATTTTCGAGTGCATGTGCATTCAGTATAACAAAAATGATTGCGAAATTTAATGAGGTCTCTCAAAAATCTAACGACGATGCGACAAATAGTGTTTAAATAGCTCTTCCTACCGTTTTTTGGGATTCAATGTCTCGTCTCTGGGAGGTGTATTTTCCTGTTGCTCGCTTCTTCATGACGCAGACGCCTTTAGTAATTTTTTAGATCCGAATTTATTGCGCAATATATTGAAATTGCCTCTCAAGACTCATGGGTAGCTGTTTAGCTACCGAATATGATGATATTCGTTACTTTTTATCGGCTTGTATTTCTCTCCAGCTCCTAATGCTTGCCATCAGGTTTTTGATGGCAAGCATTAGGAGCTAGATAAACGTAATTCGCTACCAAATGTATGCACTGATTGATTGGATTAGCTTTAAATGATCGAAACTAAAAATTGACTCAAGTAACGAATTCCTTTAAATAAAACGATTTTTTATTTGTTTTTTTATATATCGCTCGCTCCTTTCAACAACGTCATATTTCAAAAATCAAGATTTTTCAGGAGATCGTTTTTAATGTTTAAAAATATAATAAAATGTATTAAAAATAAATATCAAGCCATTTATTGAACTTTTTACTGTGCAACAGATCTTTTTAGATAAAACCTGAATGTTTTTTCTCCATTTGAAAAATATTTACTTTATTATAATAAAAAAACAATACCTTCTGCCCTGTAGCAGGTAAATATTAAGTTAAAAATATGCCGCTTTTGCTGGAATATAGTATATTATCTGGCCATTCCAAAAACATGCACAACTGAAAATTAACTATTTTTGATATATGACGTTGTTGAAAGGATTGAGCGGTATATTATATAGTTTGTAATAAGCAATAAATGTTATTGTATCACTTTAAATTTTTGGGTTGTTTTTACTTTAAAATCCTGAGATCATTTTGCGCTTCCTATAATTCTTTCCAGCTTACGTTTTTGATGTCAAGTACATATTATATATTAGGAGCTAGATAAACGTAATACGCGACACAATTTGTGCACTAATTTGCGTGATTAGCTTTAAATAATCGAATCCTAAAACCGAATCAAGTAACGTCTTCTTTTAAATAACTCGTTATTTTATTCATTTTTTTTAAATTTATTGATCGCTCACGTCTTAACGAAATATGCTAAACTTTCTAACTTTTATGCTTTAAGTAATACAAAAATAGATGAGAAACGGTAATAAGCCTTTTCAAGTGCGTTTTATTACATTAGTATCATTATTACTTTGAATACAATAAAATTGAAAATTAATTAACATAGACTTACTTTATCACATTACATATTAGATTCTTACTTTTTACCATAATGTGATTTTCTTCGTTTTTATTTTCATAGCCATATTTTTTCTTTTCTTTTTCCTATTCGCAACACGGCTATGCATACATTAAATATTTTTAATTATCATAATATTACACTAGTTGTACCCAGCCACGCGTTGCTATGTCTCAGTCTGGTTAAATGAAAAAGAAAGAAAAGAGCATATAAAAACACGGGCATATTCGAATACGTTACGTCAAATTTTGAAAGCAATCGGTGTAAAATGTTAGATTTGCAATTTTTCAGGAAACGTTCATTAACATTTTTTTTGTATAGACATTGCGTGAGTTGGTGTTATGTTCAACAGCTGGCGCTGCCATTTCGGTAAAAAACTGCAAGTATTTAAAAATTTCATTTTGTTTGTCCTAGGTAAAAACACCTGTCACAAGAACATAAAGCCACGCGCGTATCCCAATGCAACGTTATAACAAAATTTCAAATCAATCGGTGAAAAGATTAAGGAGAGTTAAGATTTTGAACAAAGGTCAAAACAATAATTTTATTCAATTATGGAATCGCGTTCAAATAAAAAAAAATGTTTAAAAAAATTTAAATCTAAAAAACAATAGACAATAAATTGGTTATACTTATTTATAATTTACTTTTTCGTTTTTTTTTTAAATTCAGTACCTACATTGAAAATTTCAAATTAGAATTCTAAAAAAAGGAATAGACAACAAATTGGTTTCATTTATATTTCAGCATTTCAAAATTTAAATTTAGAATTACAAAAAGCGAACAAGATTATGAATTAATATTTGCAATTTTATTTTCACAAATTGATTGAATACATCATAGAACGTTGAACAGTAAAGTCATGCGCCATCTTTTTAAATTTGTTAAAACTTCTAATCGCGATGTATGAATACGAAGGCAGTAATAATTTAGTATTAAACTTTTATTTTTCATGAAGCGAGCTCGAGAAACGCGTGGCCCCATTATTCAACGATTACCGTAGCTGAACCACACTGCATAATTGTGTTTTTAAAAGTAATGTTCTTTTAAATGCACATCGGTAGATGGCAGTAGCAGAACATTTATAGTTTTTTTTTAAATATGTTTTTGTGTTGTTGCGAATATCTTTTTAGTGTAGCGAAATTAACAAAAAATAGTTTTCCCTCCTAGTTTTAAATATAATAACAATTATAGCTACTAAAACAGAAAAATATACAAATGAATAATGTTAATTATTACAGAGGTGTCAAACTCAAAAGGCATCAAGTCCACTATCAAAAATTCACAAAATCATCAAATTTCAATTCATAAAAATTTTAATTTGCAAAAAATCAATTCAAATAAAAGTATCACTAATTCAAAAATATTTATAGATTTGGCGTTCAATTTGTAGAACTGCATTTTAATTTTAAAATCAAACACTGTTTTTTTTTTAGTCTAGTAAATTGTATTTTATTGTTAAAAATTATTATTGAAAAAAACACATAGAAATAAATTTTGTCACAATTGTTTTGCCTTATTATGGCATTTGTTTGAAAATACTATAACAAGGCGTAACTATTGTCTCAAAATTATGATTTATGTGTAAATAACAATAAAATACAATTAAGTAGACTCAAAAATCAGTGTTTAATTTATTACATAAATTCAGAAATACAAAACTCTTGTTTTGTAATATTTTGATTTGTGTTTTTTTGTTCCGTGTGTATGCTTTATTAATTAGTTGATTTCCAAATTGTTCAAGGCATGTATGTACGAGTATATCGCTGACTCCTTTCAACAACGTCATATATCAAAAAACTTGATTTTTCAGGAGATCGTTTTTAAAGTTTTAAAATATAATACAATGCATTAAAAATAAATATCAAGCCACTTATAGAACTTTTTACTGTGAAACATATTTTTTTAGGTAAAACCTGAATGTTTTTTCTCCATTTGAAAAATATTTAGTATATTTAAAAAAATAATTAAACAATACCTTTTCTTCAAAACGCAAAAACAACATTTTCTGCCCTGTAGCGGGTAAATATTAAGTTAAAAATATGCCGCTTTTACTGGGATATAGTACATTTTCTGGGCATTCCGGAAACATGAACATCTGAAAATTGACGATTTTTAATAAATGACGTTGTTGAAAGTAGTGAGCGATATGTGCATTTACGTGTGCAATTTCTGAAGCAGATGATTACAGACTTAAAATGGGTCCAGTAATCCATCTCTGTCGAATAAGAACGTGCTCTTGTAGATCTAATTGCTTTTACCACTCGTCCACGGAGCGGTAAAATAATAATTGACTTCAGGTTACATTATTACTACATTGTAGGGACCTATCTACCATATCTTGATATATATCAGAGGAACCTTAAAATTCGTATTAATTTATTTGAACGCCTCGCATTTTAAAACTATTTGAATTTGCAATTTATCTGACATTTTGTTTCATAATAATTTAAATTGAATCACATAACTGTAGCTTAGGTATTATTTTTTGACATCTCATCAAAGATGAAGAAGAATATGGAAGTCTGGGCATTTACGGGGCTTACGACCGTCATAGGCTGGTTTAAGTGATCACTTTACACACGTGTAACATTCACCAATTCTACCCATTATTGACAACCACACTACTCAAATTCTTGGAAGTTCTATATATATGAACCAATTTAGAAACCTTGTTCATGAATCACTAGAACTTCACTAGAGACATCTATTGGTGAGATGTAAAGAAGCTTTTTATTAAGCAGAAACTCTTATATTAGTATGTGAGATCCGAATCCTGGATTATAATCACACACATGAGAAACGCCAGAAAATACCATTTTCATTTTTATTATTAAGCTTATAATTTGACCAGATAATTTATTTACAACATTTTGAGTGTGTCCAAATACTTGTTCACAAAAAACAAGTAACAAAACAAGTAACTTGTACTTGTGAACAAGTATTTGGACACACTCAAAATGTTGTAGCTTAGGTATGCTTAGTTTTTTATTTTCTATTTTATGAAATTTTATCAGATACGTTGACTTACTGAAAATTCTTATCGGCGATATTTTTAAAAATGCCAAAAAATTTGATATTATTGTATTGTATTCACATTCTGTAGCTGGATTTCATAATTTACCCATGGATTATTCCGACTCCTGACCTGTTCACGCCTACAAATTTAAAAAGATGATTATGCCATGTTTCCCTCGGTCTACCTTTGATTCTATTTCATATATTTTTTATCGTTCTTTCCTCATTCGTTCGTTCCTTATGTCCAAACCATCTCAGCGCACATTTATTAATTTTATCTCAGCTTTGCATTCTCTCTTTATATCACCATTCAAACATCTATCATAACCGTTTTGATGCCATTCGTCTAGGTGATCACATTGCGACTGCATTCAGTCTACTTTCATCCTTCTTTTGCCAACTCCATGCTTTACATCCAAACAATAAGGTTGGAATGTTGAAACCATGACTCCCACACTTCTAGTTTAGCTTTCGCTGAAACATTTTCGATAAACGTATTGATGCCATTCGTCTGAGTGATCGCATTTCGACTGCATGCAGTCTACTTTCATCTTTCTTGTCAACTAACTAACTAACTAACCATCAACCCTTTTCCTCGCAGAGGTAGGCAGGGATAATAGTCCGTCTCACCACATTCATGCATTTGCTTATGCATACCCCCCGATTATTTCAAGTATTTTATGAGTGTTTGAAATGATTTATTATGTCAAGTTTTCTTCGGTCTTCATCTGTTTCTATAGCCAACCACATTCGTATATTATATCGCCTAATAAATTTGTTGGAATATTCACATTTCTGCCATCTTTCTTGTGCTTCTTTAGACTTACTTCCATATGTCAATCTATTTTAATACAATTGTAAAATACCATATGAATATTAAATGCGTGTTTATTTAGAACACGTCACAGTGACCTTCACGTAACGAGTCCAAGAGTGCAGTTATATGCATCTACACTAAATGCAATTCTAACTGCACAACATGTTATATGCACTCCCTTCATAATACCCGCGACCGCCCGCTTAGTATACAATTTTACGTAATAAACCAGATGTATGAAAATTACACATAATTTACACTTAAATAATAGTTATTTAAAAAGGAATATTCGATAAATATCGTGATTTTTTTTTAAATTACAAAGATTATAATACCACTTAATGAGTTTTATTTTCATATTATTTTTTGACTAAATATGTTGCGACTTAACGAATACTGTGCCTTAAAAACAGAACAATTATTTTTATTTACAGAACATATATATATATATATATATATATATATATATATATATATATATATATATATATATATATATATATATATATATATATATATATATATATATATATATATATATATATGTAATAAAATAACTAGGTACCTACCTATACATTTTATTAAGTACTTACAAAAAGTACCTACATAAAACAGTTCTACCACCAGATGCCGCATGCGTCGCTCAGAAGAAAACAAAAGACTTCCGATAAGATTATTAACTGTCAGAATCAGATAGATAGATAGATAGATAGATATAAAAATTATTATAAAGATAAATTAAGAATAAACTTTAATTACAAAGCAACACATTGTTTATTTTATTATTATACACCCACTTTACATATTATTTACACTTAATTTTCAAAAGGAAAATATTACCACGTTATAAAACGACAATTTTGTTAAATGGAAATGGATTATGAAACATTAGATGTATTAAAACAATTACTACAATATGTTCGGAGTGAGAGAGAAAAATTAGAAGATGATCAAAGAAAACGATTAGAAGATAATCAAAGAAGACGTGGAAATCTAAGAACTAGTGATAAAATTAAAGATAAAAGTCCATGTAAGATTTGTGAAAAATTAAATAAGGGAACTCGATATCACCCTGAAGCAACATGCTGGTTTAAAACAAAGGACGATGATAAGATTAATAATAAAAATGAAGATTTACAAATTACACAGAAACAGTGCTTGAAGAATGAAAATAAAAATAATGTGGAAAAAATTTCTACAAAATATAAAATAAAATATTTTCCAGAAAAGAAAAATTTCGAAGCAGATTGTATGAGCAGGAATCCAGTATTAGAATCGAAGGAAAATGCAAATGAACAATTAAAAGTTGTAAATTTGGTTAAATTAGAAGATATTTTAAAAGATCAGAATAAAAATGAAGACATACAAATAACACAGAAACAGTGCTTGAAAAATGAAAATAAAAATAAAGTAGAAAAAGCTTCTACGAAAGATAAAATAAAATATACTCCAGGAAAGAAGAATTTAGAAGTAGATTGTCTAAGCAGGAATCCAGTATTAAAATCGAATGAAAATGCAGATGAACAATTAAAAGTTGTAAATTTGGTTAAATTAGAAGATACTTTAAGAGTGGATTTACCCATGGATTATTCCGACTCCTGACCTGTTCACGCCTACAAATTTAAAAAGATGATTATGCCATGTTTCCCTCGGTCTACCTTTGATTCTATTTCATATATTTTTTATCGTTCTTTCCTCATTCGTTCGTTCCTTATGTCCAAACCATCTCAGCGCACATTTATTAATTTTATCTCAGCTTTGCATTCTCTCTTTATATCACCATTCAAACATCTATCATAACCGTTTTGATGCCATTCGTCTAGGTGATCACATTGCGACTGCATTCAGTCTACTTTCATCCTTCTTTTGCCAACTCCATGCTTTACATCCAAACAATAAGGTTGGAATGTTGAAACCATGACTCCCACACTTCTAGTTTAGCTTTCGCTGAAACATTTTCGATAAACGTATTGATGCCATTCGTCTGAGTGATCGCATTTCGACTGCATGCAGTCTACTTTCATCTTTCTTGTCAACTAACTAACTAACTAACCATCAACCCTTTTCCTCGCAGAGGTAGGCAGGGATAATAGTCCGTCTCACCACATTCATGCATTTGCTTATGCATACCCCCCGATTATTTCAAGTATTTTATGAGTGTTTGAAATGATTTATTATGTCAAGTTTTCTTCGGTCTTCATCTGTTTCTATAGCCAACCACATTCGTATATTATATCGCCTAATAAATTTGTTGGAATATTCACATTTCTGCCATCTTTCTTGTGCTTCTTTAGACTTACTTCCATATGTCAATCTATTTTAATACAATTGTAAAATACCATATGAATATTAAATGCGTGTTTATTTAGAACACGTCACAGTGACCTTCACGTAACGAGTCCAAGAGTGCAGTTATATGCATCTACACTAAATGCAATTCTAACTGCACAACATGTTATATGCACTCCCTTCATAATACCCGCGACCGCCCGCTTAGTATACAATTTTACGTAATAAACCAGATGTATGAAAATTACACATAATTTACACTTAAATAATAGTTATTTAAAAAGGAATATTCGATAAATATCGTGATTTTTTTTTAAATTACAAAGATTATAATACCACTTAATGAGTTTTATTTTCATATTATTTTTTGACATCTCATCAAAGATGATGAAGTATATGGAAGTATGGGCATTAACGGGGCTGACGACCGTCATAGGCTGGTTTAAGCGATCACTTTATTCGCGAATTCTACCCATGATTGACTACCACACTACTCAAATTCTTGGAAGTTATATATATATATATATATATATATATATATATATATATATATATATATATATATATATATATATATATATATATATATATATATATATATATATATATATATATATATATATATATATATATATATATATATATATATATATATATATATATATATATATATATATATATATATATATATATATATATATATATATATATATATATATATATATATATATATATATACATATATATATATATATATATATATATATATATATATATATATATATATATATATATATATATATATATATATATGTATATGTGAGTGTGTGTATGTGTGTGTACATACATGAGGTCTAAAATTTGAGTTGTGTGGTTTTCAATCATGGATAGAACGTTGAATGTTACACGTGTACAAAGTGATAACTAAAGCTTGCCTATGACAGGTCGTAAGCCATGTAAATACCAATACTCTCTTCATCTATGTTGGGATGTCATAATGTAAATGTTACGAGTGTGTTCAAATTTTTGCTCACAAATTCTAGCTTGTTCAGAGTTAATATTTACTTGATGTCCATATGAGTTAATATATTTTGGTATTCTATAAAAAAGTGAAGATAGTCCCACTTTTAAAATGAAAAGAGTAGAAAAGTAATTAATAAAATAGTGTGTGACACTTTTTATTTTTAGCTCTCTAATTATATAAGAAGTCGGATAGTATTTTCTTTACATATTTTAGCCAAAGCAATGTACCAGTTATTTATTTTAAATACAATAAGTTGACATCAATATGCCAAAATTAAAATAATTTCTTATAATATTTTCTCTTCTCTTTGAATTGTAGCACTTTTGTGATAGGTGCGATGATATTTAGCACCATTCAATGTGTTGGATTCTATTTTAACAATTAATGGTTTGTCAAAAATATTATCCTCTTAAACGATGTGATGTGAATCTGATAAGAAAGGCAGTCTTGTAAAAAGCGAAACGAGAAATGCTTCAAATTTCATTTGTTTACTGTTTATAGAACAAGAATTTTTAAAATATTTCATTTGTTTATTAAAGACGTCTCAAACTTAAGGGGATACTACGCAACACAGCCGACGGCCGTAGAGGTAACACGTTTTTCCAAGCCCTATTTTTTTAATGAATGTATTATGGAATTTTTTGTTTTTTAGAATTGATATAGATAAAATATTTTTATATTTTTTTAAAACTACTCACCTTTCAATTACTCCATTCTTATCAAAACCGTATAATTATTTTGAAGAAAAACTTATTTTTTCAATGCAAAAACGGTGTTTTAACAAAAAATCAATTACCTACGTAAATTGTGGCCTGTTTTTAGAAAAAAATATGTTGCGACTTAACGAATACTGTGCCTTAAAAACAGAACAATTATTTTTATTTACAGAACATATATATATATATATATATATATATATATATATATATATATATATATATATATATATATATATATATATATATATATATATATATATATATGTAATAAAATAACTAGGTACCTACCTATACATTTTATTAAGTACTTACAAAAAGTACCTACATAAAACAGTTCTACCACCAGATGCCGCATGCGTCGCTCAGAAGAAAACAAAAGACTTCCGATAAGATTATTAACTGTCAGAATCAGATAGATAGATAGATAGATAGATATAAAAATTATTATAAAGATAAATTAAGAATAAACTTTAATTACAAAGCAACACATTGTTTATTTTATTATTATACACCCACTTTACATATTATTTACACTTAATTTTCAAAAGGAAAATATTACCACGTTATAAAACGACAATTTTGTTAAATGGAAATGGATTATGAAACATTAGATGTATTAAAACAATTACTACAATATGTTCGGAGTGAGAGAGAAAAATTAGAAGATGATCAAAGAAAACGATTAGAAGATAATCAAAGAAGACGTGGAAATCTAAGAACTAGTGATAAAATTAAAGATAAAAGTCCATGTAAGATTTGTGAAAAATTAAATAAGGGAACTCGATATCACCCTGAAGCAACATGCTGGTTTAAAACAAAGGACGATGATAAGATTAATAATAAAAATGAAGATTTACAAATTACACAGAAACAGTGCTTGAAGAATGAAAATAAAAATAATGTGGAAAAAATTTCTACAAAATATAAAATAAAATATTTTCCAGAAAAGAAAAATTTCGAAGCAGATTGTATGAGCAGGAATCCAGTATTAGAATCGAAGGAAAATGCAAATGAACAATTAAAAGTTGTAAATTTGGTTAAATTAGAAGATATTTTAAAAGATCAGAATAAAAATGAAGACATACAAATAACACAGAAACAGTGCTTGAAAAATGAAAATAAAAATAAAGTAGAAAAAGCTTCTACGAAAGATAAAATAAAATATACTCCAGGAAAGAAGAATTTAGAAGTAGATTGTCTAAGCAGGAATCCAGTATTAAAATCGAATGAAAATGCAGATGAACAATTAAAAGTTGTAAATTTGGTTAAATTAGAAGATACTTTAAGAGATCTGAATAAAAATGAAGACATACAAATAACACAGAAACAGTGCTTGAAAAATGAAAATAAAAATAAAGTAGAAAAAACTTCTACGGAAGATGAAATAAAATATACTCCAGGAAAGAAGAATTTAGAAGTAGATTGTCTAAGCCGGAATCCAGTTTTAGAATCGAATAAAAATGCAGATGAACAATTAAAAGTTGTACATTTGGTTATATTAGAAGATACTTTAAGAGATCTGAATAAAAATGAAGGAATTCAAAAGAAAAAAACAAATGGATTGAGAAAAACTGTGTCTACTTTAAAAGGGTCAAGAAGAAAAAAAAAATACAAAAAAAAGAAAAAAAAAGAACGAAAAAAAAAGGAAAAAAAGAAAAAAAAAACAAGAAAGAAAAAAAAGAAGGAAAAAAGAAAGGAAGAAAAAAAAAAAAAAACTTTATCATATCACTAAACTTATACAAGAAGATGATCCGGAGGACGAGTGAAAATTTTACTATGAATTTTCATCCCCAAGGGGGGAGATGTAATAAAATAACTAGGTACCTACCTATACATTTTATTAAGTACTTACAAAAAGCACCTACATAAAACAGTTCTACCACCAGATGCCGCATGCGTCGCTCAGAAGAAAACAAAAGACTTCCGATAAGATTATTAACTGTCAGAATCAGATAGATAGATAGATAGATAGATATAAAAATTATTATAAAGATAAATTAAGAATAAACTTTAATTACAAAGCAACACATTGTTTATTTTATTATTATACACCCACTTTACATATTATTTACACTTAATTTTCAAAAGGAAAATATTACCACGTTATATATATATATATATATATATATATATATATATATATATATATATATATATATATATATATATATATATATATATATATATATATATATATATATATATATATATATATATATATATATATATATATATATATATACATATATATAGACCAACCTTTGGCGGTCGTTAGCCCGTCCAGACTTCCATATTTTTCTTCAGATATTTTTATTAATTTTTATTTCAGAGGAACGTCATGCGTGGTAATCAAATGTACTTATCACTACCCTACTAAATTTATTCACCACACATGAGAGAAATAACATAATTCAGTATAAATTAACATGGAGTTACTGTATCTCTCACTCGAACAAACTAACCTGGTTTATCAATAAAACGTTATGGTATTTCAATATCATCATCCACCATGCTCTAGGAAGCAAGTTATTCCGGTAACTGAGTAAGCCATACAACTTGTAATATCGCTCACTCCTTTCAAGAACGTCATAAATCGAAAATTGTCAATTTTCAGTTGGGCGTGTTTTCAGAATGCCCAAAAAGTGTACTATATCACAGCAAAAGAGGCATATTTTTAACTTAATATTTACCCGCTACAGGGCAAAAAATTTTGTTTTAGCATTTTGAATAAAAAGTATTGTTTAATTATTTTTTTAAGTATACTAAATATTTTTCAAATGGAGAAAAAACCTTTAGGTTTTACCTAAAAAGATCTGTTGCACAGTAAAAACTTCAATAAGTGGCTTGATATTTATTTTTAATACATTGTGTTATATTTTTAAACTTTAAAAACGTTCTCCTGAAAAATCAAGTTTTTTGATTTATGACGTTCTTGAAAGGAGTGAGCGATATGTATGGAGTAATCGTAAATAAATATATCAACTTAATAATACATATGAAGAAGCTAAATGATTTTAAAACGCACAACAATTGATAAAAGTAACTATGTATGTTATTGAATTTATGAGGCAATTTTTTTCGGTAATAAAAGCAGAGCATGTCAGAGAAACCCTTGCCATGTTCAAGTAATGGATCTTTGTCAGACGGGAGGAATATCTAATTTAACATACTCAACCTATAAAGGATAGTTTTGTGTGTTTTAATAGTCGATATAATTAATATTTTCATTCATCATTTTATTTTGGAAAATTCGCCTTCTTAAAAACGTGGGCCTTAATTACTGAACAATTATTTTTAACATATTTAATTTATTTTCATTGAATGATTCCGGAGTCACTTTGTGATAAAATCTATTCATTTTTAAAATAATAATTATTACAAATGAATAATTTAGTAGCGTTTATTAAGTTTGAGACATCCATAAAAAATAATAACAGCCTATGACGGTCGTCAGCCCCGTAAATGCCCAGATTTCCATATTCTTCATCTTTGATAAGATGTCAAAAAACAATATAAAAATAACTCCTGTCATTGGAGATAATCCAGATTTTGTGAACAAGTATTTGGACACACTCAAAATGTTGTAAATAAATAACTTTTATAAAAATCAATAATATAATAAACGGTGTTGAAAAATGATGCGGAATGCATCGAAACACGTGTCACAGTAGATTTTAAGAAATAGTGGTATTAACTAAGTAAAACTTCAATTAAAATTGGATAGATTTTACCACAAAGTGACTGCCGAATCAATTAATGCATTTAAACTAGTTTAGTTATTGTTTCGGCATTAACTTTGTGGTAAGACAATGATTAAAGAAAACACTTCGTTTTTTACCACTTGAGTTTTATTATAGACTACATGTTTCAGAAGTTAAACTTCCATCATTCAGGTCTGTATAGTTATTATACAGACCTGAATGATGGAAGTTTAACTTCTGAAACATGTAGTCTATAATAAAACTCAAGTGGTAAAAAACGAAGTGTTTTCTTTAATCATTGTAAACTAGTTTAGTATGTGAAAATGTTTAGTATCGTTGTAAGAGAGTTGAATACGTGATCAATACTGCAAGAAATACTGTGACAGTTTTCTTGAAATCCACGACATGAATCTGTTAATTATTACTGCTCATCTAATTTGTATAAACTGATCATTTGTAAGCTAATACATGGGTTAAAAACTTAATCTGGCCAGCATTAAAATCTAATACTGGTTTTAATTTCTAGAAGCATTTTGATCTTCCATGATTTCTAAAAATAATGACCAATAATAAATAGATTGTTGTACCAGCTACTGAGAAAAAAATAGCACTTTTTTTGTTTCATTTGACATTTCTACTTCTAATTCTTACCATTATTATATCCATGTGGTGTATAGGGCACTGCATCATTTCTATGCAGTTATATCTTTATCGTTAATTACCGCGTATCAGGTACGTATAGCAGTCAATAGTGATAAAAGTGGTTGTCAATCATGGGTAGAATGCTAAATGTTACACGTGTGTAAAGTGATCACTAACCAGCCTATGATAAGACGTTAGCCCTGCAAATACCCAGACTTCCATATTCTTCTTCATCTGTATTGAGATATCAATAAAATGAAAAAATAAACCCAGATTTATTAACAAGTGTTTGAATTCACTCAAAATGTTGTGAATATGTAATTAATTTAATTAATTAATTCGGCAGTCTCAATGTTGTCAAATCTATCCATTAATAATTTATGTTTTACTCGGTAAATACCACTGAAACTTAAAATGTATTGTGACACGTGTTTCGATGCATTACGCAGCATGTATCGAAACACGTGTCATAATAAATTGTGTTGCGACGCATTACGCATCATGCATCGAAACACGTGTCACAATAAATTGTGTTGCGACGCATTACGCATCATGCATCGAAACACGTGTCACAATAAATTTTAAGAAATAGTGATATTTACCACGTAAAACTTAAATTAAAAATGAATACATAAATATTTTATCGTAGGTACCTAAATTAATTACACGAAAAAATTATGAATACTTATACTTTTACTGTGTGAATGTTTGCTTATTATTATTATTGGTTCGTTGAACTGAGACGGTGTACAGCAGCCATACTCAACCTGCGGTCCGCGGGCCGCATGCGGCCCGCCAAGCTTTTTTGTGCGGCCCCCAACACATTTATTATCAGGAACATGATTTACAAAATCTGGCATTCTATAAATATAGAATCGTATATCTTGAGATTTATTTCTACTTTGACGTACAGACATGGAAACCCGAAGAGGATGGTCGTTGTCGTGTCAACATCAGATCTGGTATAAGAGTGTTGCTACTGCACACGCTAGATTTATTCCCAAAAAACAACATTTGACAGACAAATATTTTAAAATAGTTTTGGTCATATTTTTATAAATCTCAAATGGTTTTCCAAAAAAACGGGGGTGGTGGGTTTCATGATATTTTTTGTCATACCAGTATAGTGTTGCGGCCCGCGTAGCTTTACAAATATATGTATGCGGCCCGAAGAAAAAAAAGGTTGAGTATCATTGGTGTACAGTGTACAGCTCGCCGGAAGTGACTGGAGCATGTTATTACTTATTTATGGTTTATATTATGGCGGGTACAGGGGGCTTTATGATGTCACAAAACTATATTATTGCCAAATGAGGAAATCGTCACACCGTGAATCGTGAAACCCATTGGATTTCAGTACAGTAAAACCTCGATATAACGTTTTGAGTGTGTCCAAATACTTGTTCACAAATCTGGATTATCTCCAATTATATGAGTTATTTTTCGTGTTATTTTTTTTGACATTTCATCAAAGATGAAGAAGAATATGGAAGTCTGGGAATTTACGGGGCTGACGACCGTCATAGGCTGGTTTAAGTGATCACTTTACACTTTAAGTATTTGAACACTATCAAAATGTCGTAAATAAATTAACTGGTCTAATAAATAAATAACTCGATATAACGGACTATTTAGAGTGAAGGGGTGTCTGTTAAAGCCGTAGACCGGTATTTAAAAATCTTCTTCTTTCTTTCAACCTTATCCGCATCCAATGGTGCATATGGCACTGAATCGTATTGATGCAGTGTTATCTTGATCGTTAGTTACATGAAGGCGAGGTGATCACTCGATAGAACTATAAATTTGACGGATTCGATCTGCGGTCAGTCCAGGGTAATATTAAATAAATATTTGAGTGTAAAATCACTGATATTTATTTTCAACCCCCCCCCCTGGGAATCGAACTCGGGACCTCCAGCACGGTAACTAAATACGCTAACCGTTACACTACGGAAGCGTATCAATATATAAAAATAGCTGAAAATATTTTTATTTTGAAAATATAATAACTTTATTTAGATATAAATAAACAATACAAAACACAAACCAATTCTATTTATTGTCTTCGGAGACTTGGTATAATGTGAGTATCATGGTCGTCAAAATTTTTTTACATGCATACTTGAATTTAAGCATGTATAATATTATATAATACATAATATTTAATACATTTTATATCAGGACGATTTTTATTTTCTTATATTTGACTAGATTTTCTGTCCGTTATGTCCGAAGTTCGTCAAATCGAGATCCGTTATATCGAGGTTTTACTGTGCACATTAACTGAGACTTCGAAATGCTTTGTATACTGATGGAACGGTAATTTTATTGTGCAGAAAAATTTAAGCGTACATATGCTTGTATTGTTGAATCAATGAATTTTGACAAAACGAAATTCTGTCAATCGCATCCGGGTAACGTCGGTCTGTAGTCAGCTGGAGAGCTGTCATTTTTATTTGTTTTGTGGTGCCTATAAATGTTCGATGTATTGACAGTTTAAAGTTTTTTTCATCGAACGTTTATCAGGAAACAATGAAAAAAAAATTTAAAAAAATCATGAAATTGAAACAAAATTAATTTAATAATATTACCCTCCATATTTTCATATATTATTTTGTTTTATATTTGGGCATATAAAGAATTTCTTTTAGGACTATCGTGATAATCCCCATGTGTTATTATGCATATGTTTTCATTTATTTAATTTTTAAATGATTTGATTTAAATACGAAAGGATTTTTTTAATATTTTAATGCTCGGCTACTAGATAAAAGCTGTATTACTGGATAAAAGTATCGAATTACTAGATAAAAACTGTATTTAAAAAAAAACATGTTACATTCAAATGTTTCATTTAATGAAAACTGATCACACACACACACACATACACATATTGAAAGTTCGGAATACGTAAAAATCTTTTGGACACATCCCTGAAATTATTTAATTTATGGATATTCTCCAAAATGCTTAGTAACTAATTAACACAGGCCAACGTTTTTAATTCATACTCAAACAAATAGACGCAGACGTGTAGCTCCAGAAAAGAAAAAGAATAAACATAATGTCAACACAGATATCTGTATTGTTGAGAAAGTCAATATCCTTCACCTTATGTAAATGTAGTAAGTAAATTCGAAGCGTGTTTAGGAAAAAAACAGTTGAAATTATTAGGAATATTTGAAACTGCTGTTTGCTTGATTTTTTTATCCGCTGTCGTGAAGTTTTTTTTTTGGATTGGATCTTGATAATATACCATAGGTATATTATCAAGATCCAATCCAAAAAAAAAAATATATAAAAACATATATATTTTATATATATTTTGTATAAAATATATATTTTGTATATTATATAAAAACGTGTCAGAAATGAAGACTCTAAGAAGCATATCTGTCAAGAGTCTACGAGACAGAATAGGGAACGCCAGGATAAGGGAAATATGCGAGATGGAAGATGTCGTTAGATGGGGAAGGCAACGAAGGAGACAATGGTATGAGGAGAATGTGTGAGGAAAATGAAACCATCCAGACTCCCCCACATTGCACTTTACGGCCATCCCTGTGGTAGACTCTGGGCAGACCATTAAAAGATGAATCGACAGCTAAGAATCGACATCGCAGGAGGCTAGTCCCTCCCTAAAACAGGCCACAAGGCTTACACCATGTAGAAGAAGAAGAAGAAGATTTTGATTAAATAATATATATTTTACCGTTTGTTTCCTGCATATAGTTCTTCGGGAACATCTCCTCCGATACACTTCGCAAGAACTTCGTTCCTCGCTTCTTTCACATCGAAGAACACTCTCCCACCCGATTCCGTCCCGAAATTAGAACTAAGGGAAGAACTAGCCCTTAACAATTCCAAAGATCTACAAACACTACCCTTGGGAAAATGTCTCGTAGGCACTTGAACTGTGGGATATTTTTCTGTTTTTGGTCTATCGGGACACAGGTTGGAAGCCTTTTTTCTTATATATTTGCGAAGACGTAAAGAAAGCATGAAGCGAATTCGTATATGCCGTTTAATATTTCTGTCGTATCTTATCTGTTCTTTAGTTACTTTGCTGTCTTTGATTCGGGAGGAGTTAGATTTTTTGTGTCGCTTTGTTTTTACTTTTTCTTTGAGTTTTCTAATATGTTCTAAATAATTTACACCGCCGGTTTTTGTTCTTAGTTCTATCGGGTCTACGTAGATTGGTTCTACGGAATCTTGTCCGTTGTTTGAGTTCGTCTTCCAACCTCTACTTAGAGACCAGTTACCATCCGAGGTAGAATAACTTATTTTTGACTGCTTGCCCAGTGATTGATTTTCAGGGTTGTCGCTCTGTTCGTACTTGAAATTACTTCTGAAAGAATAGGCATATCCTCTTCGTCTCATCCAAGTGTTTTCGCAGGTCTCTGAGGATTTGTTCAAAGGCAAATTTTCTACTGAATTCTCTTTCGGAGTGTCGCTTTTTGGCACTTTATTCAATCGGACACCAAATAGCTTGTCTTTCAAGACTTTAACAGCGAGACTGCACTGCTGACGTCTCAGGTTGTTCCTCTTTTCCTTTTCTCTTTGTAACTCCCGTCTAATCTGTTCCTGTGTCATGGGAGACCAATCTCCAGCTTCCGAACAGCAGCATATTTCTTTCACAAACTGCACTAACGCGTTGCAATACGACAGTGGGTCCTTCGCCATCGTTCACACTGAACAGTTCATTTTGGTTCAGAATAATTCGGTTATTCTGATATCGCAATCGATTGCATTATCATTTTCACAGGTTTCGAAAATCATTATTGTCTCCGTTGATATATTTTTACATGTTTCACTATAATAGCATTTGAAAATGTTACAAAAACATAGTAAATATGTAAGTAATGAACACGTAGATGCGCCTTTCCTTTCACTTATCATTACGTGAAGAACAAAAAGGTTGATGTGTTCATTACAGCAACAATTCAAAATCGCGTGCGTACTGGACAATACACAACATAATCAGATCATTGCTCTTTCCACCGTTTGAATGTATATATATCTGCTAATGAACTGTTGTAAAAATATGTACACTTTACTTTTATATTCTAGTATAAACGCACTTTAGTCCTAATATCCTTTATTTATTCTTTCCGGTACTCGTTTATAACCAAATCCTGTTAATCATAACTTGACCATTATCACTTGGGTTGTACGCAATTCACAATAACAAAAATATAACGCCACATTACTAAAACAAACACCCTTAGCAACGGCCGGTATCGAACTGTCAAAATATCTACATTTCACTAAAAACACTGTAAGTTAAAGCAACTCGGTTCACTTTAGGGTCACTTTACACGATTCACCAAACGCGGTATCACTTCGCCGTTTTTCTTCGAACTATCGCCTTCATCACAAAAACTTGACTATCCTCAACTCAGGGCAGATACGAATTGAGTATTTTCCTTTTCAATCAGTAGTTGATAGAAATCGGCGCTGGCCGGCAGCGATGCGCGTTCGTGCCTTCGCTAAATACACATAAATTATAACAATATGTAAGAATTAGTATTTGCACGGTACCGACTAGAGCGGCCAAGATCCGCGACGGAGGTTTTCTTCGTGTTTACAAGTTTTTTTCACGTTGTTCTACCGTAAGACATCGCTCTCGTGTGAAGGCAGACGCCGGCAAAATGGAAAGTCCGATCCGAAAACGACACCGCTTATCAAAAATTCATACACTGGCCTCAAAATCAAAACAACTCGGTGAAATTTAGATTTAGGGTTTGGCTCCAGCGTAAGTGGACCGAATTCGACTTGACGACAGTGATTATAGCGTTAATCGTTCACTACCAACGAAATCGAGGCCCGGACCGCGGTATCTCGTTTATCAACCATTATCAAAGTAGCTCGCGAGAAATAAATATCACGTTTTTTTGACGAGAACCGGCTTTCGGAAAAGTCTGATGCAGCGCGAGGTTTGACGAACGAATGATCTGGAACAGAGATCGATTCAATTGTTGGTTTAATCGTTAAAAAAACTCGAACTCCGAGATTTCTCCGCTTATCGGTACAGGTGGTACCTACGGCAAACTGTCCTCAGGCCGCCATATCAATTTCACTTTTTCCGGTAACACCGATCCGATTATTAATTTACCAACAATAAGTCGTGAAGAGTAAATAATGAAAGCGATATTATAAAATTTCTCGACGAGGAAGTTTTCTACGCGCACGTTACGAATATATCGTGTATAAAGTCACACTGACAGGTGGACGCGATCGGTCAGTATGGAGTGACCAGTCGAATTGTTACCTATTGTCTCTCTGCCCCCTTCATTATGTACAAATTACCCCATTTTGTCGGACCGTGAGGTCATCCGCGGAACCAGGCGACCAGAAACGTGAGAAGGTTTTGAAGTTCAGTGCGTTGCACCGGAAAGCTTAAGTTTGCATTCATTGTTCCACATTGTTCTAATTTGAGCGTGACCAACTTACATATCCTCGAGCGACAACGTTCTAACAAACAAAAAAATTAAACATATACGAAGCGACAATAAAAAATTTTAAACAACGCTAAGCATCAAGCATTCATGAATTACAATTTTTACTACATTTACGAAACATTTTTTTATTACGATTATAAAAAATCGTATCGTTAATGTTAATATATTTTTTTTAATAAACTTGTTTTGTTAAAAACTTATTCAATAAACAGAAAATAGCAAATTTCAACTAAAATATTTTTAAACGTAGATCAAGTAACATTTTTTGGAAAGAGTTTCCAATCAAAAAATGGCTAGTGAAAAAGTGCAACTAGAATATTGTTGTTCTAAGGCAAAATGTCGCGTGGATGTCATGTCCGTTTCCGGTTATCTTGAGGATAAAAATAACACACGATTAACAAAAAAATATTTTAATCAATTAATTATTGTATATGTATATATATATATATATATATATATATATATATATATATATATATATATATATATATATATATATATATATATATATATATATATATATAAATATATATATATATATATATATATATATATATATATATATATATATATATATATATATATATATATATATATATATATATATATATACATATATCTATATATATTTATATATATATATATACATTTATAAATATTTATACCCTTTTTTCTTAAGGTATGGATACATCTATCTACGTAATATGTAATACGTAGTGTGGATAAATCCATCTACGTAAGTACGTGTACGGTTGGAATAATAGTATCAACTAATAAAAATGGTTAAGAACAATGTTTGTGTTTAATTCGTTTAAAAAATCTTTAAAAACTGGGTTAAAAAAAACGGGGTTTTCATCGACAGTTATTCTTTGACAAAATTAATTTTTATGTTTTGCATTCTCTTCATGTATGATTATGAGTTTTAGAAGTTTAACAAAGACGGCTGTGTTCGCTTAAGGATTTTAGTACCAGTAATACATGATTATTTTTTACTGAATAAGGGTAGGATTCAGGGGGGTGGGGATTAGATTATCTCTTTTCAAAGTAGACTTTTCATTTCAAGGCCAATTATGAAATGCATTTGTGAATTTCGTTAACACAGTTATTATATTGCGACAACAATAACAGCGATTATACTGGAATTTTCGTGAAATACGCAAAATTTGGATTGTGATTCTATTAGCATTAATAAAAATAATATCGATTTATTCCGTTATTTGAGTGACGAAAAATTAGCGCAACATAAATGTGCAATTACAGAAATATTTAGATTCTAAAGATGTTATCATATAAGCCGATACAAAATCATACTATCATACTAATTGACTAACCAACCATCACGTCGCTTCCCCGCAGAGATAGGAAGAAAGAATACTCTGCCTACCTCTGCGGAGTATAATATCACATCACTCTGTCTTTGAAAACCACTGTTAGCCTCTACCACATTCGTGTATCTCCTCATACATACCTACTCACCGATTATTCCGACTCCTGACTTGGTCATTTTATTATATCAAATACTTAAGTCATACCAATAATTCCTCAGTCGTCCTTTGCTCCTATTATCAACTAAATCCGCCTCATATTCTACATGTCTAAACCATCTCAACACACCTTTCTAAATTTTATCGACAATTTAAGCTTATCTCAGCCTTGTATTTCTTCCTTAATACACCATCCGAACACCTATCGTACATCGTTTTGACGCACATTAGTCTGAGAGATTCCATTTTGAATGAATTCAGTTTACTTTCATCTTTATTTTGCCAACTCCATGCTTCACTTCCAAACATATATTTTAATACTTTCATATGTCCCAAATTCAAAGACAAAATCGATTCAATAAAAAATGGATTAATTTCGAATAAGTCAAGTTCAAATAAGTGCATCGTTTCTGTGACGTTATTCCTTGCCAACTTACGAAAACAACGTTTTTACGAAGGCGAATTTTCCAAAAGAAAATATTGGTTATATCGGCTGTTATAAACACAAAACGAGTCCAATACAATCCTTTATAGGTTGAGTGTGTGAAATTAGATATTCCTCCCGTCTGCAAATGATCCATTATAAAAAAATCTATTGTTGACACTATTTTTAAAAATTTATACTCTCTGTTGCTATCCCACTCGCTCAGGAAGGATGTAAAGAGAAATCGGAAGTAGCAGTCGCCTCTAATGTCCGGTGTACATATGTGTAGGTACTATGTACCTTTTACTGTCATTGTAGTGTATATCTATGAACACATAGATTTACATATATTATAATGTCAGGCGGGAATAATAGCTATCACCCAAATACGCAAAACTGTGTGTATAAATAAATACATCTAATTAATGGCAACACATCAGATAAAAAAAAACATTAAATTATATCAATTAAAATGTTATTACCACTTTTTGTACATCTCAATATGAATAAGATTATGGAAGTCTAGGTATTTGCAGTCAAAGGCATTACCAGCCTAAAAGATTTTTGAAATAAAATATTATAACATATTATCATCCGTAATATATACATATTATAAATACATATAAGCAGGTTTTTTTCTCCATGTTACGCGGTGGAACGGCGTTCTGGCACTTTTTTCATGGATAACATTTTTTTAATTTTCAAAATCATTAGGACAAAACAATATTTTAATTATTGTTTCGGCATTAACTTTGTGGTAAGACTTGTTACAATGATTAAAGAAAACACTTGTTTTTTACCACTTGAGTTTTATTATAGACTACATGTACATTTAAGGCCAAATTATGAATTATCTTGAAAATTTAGAAATCCAAAAAAACCTGAATTCTAATAATAATTTATTAAATAATATATTGTTTCAAAATTCTTCACCATTGCTTTCCATTTTTCCTTTGTTTGCAAACTCCGTCCCTTGACTAACCCTTTCCCCTTACTTTCCCCTCTCCTTATTGATAGAACAATTTTATATTTTATATTTTAGTTATTATACAGACCTGAATGATGGATGTTTAACTTCTGAAACATGTAGTCTATGATAAAACTCAAGTGGTAAAAAACGAAGTGTTTTCTTTAATCATTGTAAGACAAAACAATGTTTGCTATTACGTTATTAAAATCCATATTTATATAATTCATCAAAATCACAAAATATGGTATTTTAAAGAATATTTGTAAGATATTTAAATAAAATAAAATAAAATGTAAAAAGCTTGACGTGAAGTGAGTTCCAGGACATATTTGTTTTAAAAAATCCCTGCGAATAGGTGATAGTAAATTATACATTCAATAGCACGATGAAAGAAAAATTATATTTAATTAATTCTTAATCCATCAATGAAGCCTGTTTGAACCCTCCACTCCTTGCCTGATTCTACGTCTTTGTATTGCTCATCTTCGTCAAATTTCAAGTTTTATAAGTATATCACAAATATGGCAATTATTTAATCGTTCATACAACAGCAAAATAATCAGAGGGATAGTCATATGAGGAGTTGCACAATGTGGAATCAGCGAAAAATGTTTGCAAAGACGCATTGGTGCGGCGTCTAAATTTAATTTTAATTTAAGCTAAGGCTAAATCTAAATTTTCTACTTGTGTCCTTGGGACGTTTAAGGTGTAAGTTAGGGTAAGAGCTTATTCTTATTTTTGTTTATTTATTCATTTACATATATTTTTTACCAGTGGGAACATTGACAATAGGGGGGAGGCCTTAGTCTTCGTCATATTGATAATCATTGATTTTTTATTATTTATATTTTAATGAATTTCTATTGTTTTAAAATGTTGCAGTTTACGACTTTTCGTATTTATATTTTTTAAGGTTTCTACGTTATTGTTGTTATATTTGTTATTATTTTTATACCCACTGATAGATAAAATAAAATAATAATATTAAAAAGTAATGCAATAAATGTAATAGCTATTTTTAATTTAAGTTTAACTTGTAAATAGGTACCACTATTTCTTAAAATCGACTGTGACACGTGTTTCGATGCATTCCGCACTTTCATCACCGCAACACTGTATCAACGTGTCACAGTAGATTTTAAAAAATAGTGGTATTTACTAAGTAAAACATAAATTAAAGATGGACAGATTTTAGCACAAAGTGACTGCCGAATCAATTAATGAAAAATAAATAGCTCCTACCCTCTCTTCATTCTGCAACATTCCAAGGACACAACTCTAATATTTAGACTAAGCTTCACATACGGTGTTTGCCGTATGTGAAGCTAAAATGATGCGGAATGCCTAAAAACACGTGTAACAATAGATTTTAAGAAATAGTGGTAATTACCAAGTAAAACTTAATTTAAAAATGGATAGATATTACAACAAAGTGACTGTCGAATCAATTCATGTTAACATTTTGGTGAAAATAGTAAAGATACCTAATCATGTATATATGAGTGTGTTTGCATATAACATACGTATGCAATTGGTTAGAGCCTTTTGTACAAAAGGTGTCACCATACGAAAGTGCAAATTTGCATGTGCAACAAAGTTTTCTTCTTGAATTGCAAACAGAATAATTAAGTTTTCGTTCTACTTTACTACGTGTGATGAATCCATTATGGACCTCCACTTTTACTAATATTACAGCCGCTGTGAATATTTCATTAAGGCTTATAGAATTCATCAAGCGTCCGGCTACGTTTTTTTAGAGTATATATTTGAATTTATGTGATTTTTAGAATATATATATTGAAATAATATTTAAATTTGTCATTTTTAAACTTCTTACCTTTAAATTACTGCTTTCTTTTCAAAACAGTTTATTTAATTCGAAGAAATACTTATTTTTTCAATACAGAAACGAGGTTTCAAGTAAAAAATTCAATTGCATCAAATGTTACCGGGGTTAATTAAGTTAAAATTAGTTTTTCTTTAAATAAGTATAAATAAGTTAAAAAAAGTTTTTTTTAAATGTATATAAATATAAATATATACATATATATAAAAAAAACCCTTATCCGCACCCAATGGTGCATAGGACACTGCGTCATATAAACTCAGTGTTATCTTGATCGTTTGCACATGAAGGAAAGGTGATCAGCCCTCCGCTTCAGGTAACAGTCCAGGGTAATATTAAATAAATATGACAGTGAAAAAAAAAATATATATAAATATATATACATATAAATATATTCTATAAAAAATTGCGCAGACAACACGGCTTCTCGCGCGGCCGTCGCTTTCTGAATTAGTTCGTTTGAGATCTTACCCTTAACACTTCTGTTTTGTCAGTTTTGTGCAATACATCCTGCAGTTGTCACGCAATTGTCAATGGTCACCTTCATATTGTAGACAAAAACAAAGTAATATCCATGAATATTGAATTTTGTCCACGCACACTCGTACATGCGTGTATATATGTACACACATTGTACAATGAACACACAGCCATCGCGACCGGTTAAGTTAGGGGTGGCCAACCTATGGCACGCGTGCCATAGGTGACACGTGAATGAAGAGAAAAAATAAATGTGACTTGACAAAAAATTAAATGAACTTTAAGATATGGTATAAAAAATTCAAAACGTATTTAAATAGCCATGTGTATTTTCTTCGTTCATCAAAAGTTTCGCAAACGAAGGATATGACGACATTCATGTACAAATAGATCGCAATTTTAAATACTCTCCGCACGGTGTTCGTCCTCCGATGTGATTTTATTTTAAATAAAATCTCAGTAATAATGAAGTTTTAAGGGTTCTACATTTTTTGTATTAATCCTAGTTATTATTTATATATTTTATGTTGCCATTAATAAGGACTTAATTATTTTTATCAGTGTACTAATGCTTTGTTTATAAAAAAAATCTGAAGTTACACAAATATTTTATGCATTTTTATTTCCATGCGACACATTATTATATTGAAATGTTTTTTTTGGCACTCAGGCTACAAAAAGATTCGCCATCCCTGGGTTAGGTGATTTCCATCTGCCCGAGAAGAATAACTAATTTAACGTTTTGGAAATGGAAAACAAAAGCAAGGTCGCATTTAAATGAAGCGATAAAAATCAAAAGTGAACCCGCAAGTTTTATAACAATGGTGTCCCGAATCGATTCATTTCATATTTTATATTTAATTTTTCACAGTTGTAAATGGACCACCCAACAGAAAACTAAAGTAGGCATAGTGAAGAAATATTCGAGATAAAAATCATTGTTTCGACCTTTGTTTAAAACCAAATATTATCAATTTATATTTGAAGCACTGACTTTGTGATTTTTCATTTTATAATGAAAATGTAACTTTGTTAAAATTTTATCATAACTTGATTATAATGTCTACCGGTTTCGAAGTTAACCGCTTCTTTATCAAGACCGATTAAAGTACAAATATTATTATTATATTTTTTTGCAAAAATGTTAGTAATATTAGTATATAACCACTCAACGAGATTTTTATATCTACCGGTTTCGAGACGTACCCGTCTCATCGTCAGGACAATCACTACACCAGCATGCAAACAATACTACCCGTCACCACCATAGCACTATGTACACACTTAAAACTACACAAAATCTCTACCCGAAGACCAACATGCATGTTTGCATGCTGTGGTAGTGATTGTCCTGACGAAGAAACGGGCACGTCTCGAAACCGGTAGACATAAAAAGTATACGCACTAAACTTCTGTGAGACGTTTTTCGAAGAGTGTTTCAAGACTAAATGTAAAATCTAAATGACATTATAGAAAAATAACAAATTAATCCCTAATATGCAGAATGAATACGTTATTTTTCCTGTTCACATAAAATTCATCCATCCGTAAAAAAAAAACAAAATTCGTCACATTATTATTTTATATTTGATAAAAGCTTTAGTTAGCGCTGCCTTTCGACGCGATTAGAAACTATGTAAGTAAATGGTTTCCGTCTACCACCGCTAGATGGCAGTAATGTCGTAAATCGTCAGCTGTTCAATGATTTCCTCTGCCATATCGGAAAATACTATCATGTTCATAAAAAAAATGTATCGTCCAGTGAGATTAAAATAATTCATTAATACACGAAAAGGGTAGTTATATTAATAGAAACTCATAGAGCAGTAGAAAAAACTATGAAGAAATATTTTTATAGTGTGATTTGAGAACTACATAAAAATATGCAAGACATCAAATATAAAATTAAAGAACCTTCTTAACACTTTATTTGCCAACGAAGTCTGGGTATTTACAGGGCTTACACCCTGTCATATGTTGGTTTAAGTGATCACTTTATACTCGTGTAACATTTAACAATTCTACACATTATAAACCTTTGGCAATCACACTACTCAAATTTCGGAAGCTATATTTATGCTTCAATAATAAATACCCTGTTTCACAATACTACTTCTATATCTATGGTCGAGTTTAGTAAGTTTTTTTTTTTTTAATAAGTGGATACCTTTATAAAACATGAATGTTAGATTCTTCCCGAATTATTTTACACACTAGGAGACATTTTAAATATTTAATAAACTTATATTTTAATCAGTTATTTTTTCACAATATTTTGAGTGTGTCCGAATTTTTGTTAATAAATTTCGGGTTCATTTCCACTTAGAATAAAATATTCTGTATAGAGATATCAATATAAATAACTTCTCAGTGGAGTCGAACCTAGAATTTGTGAACAAAATTTGAACGCACACAAAATATTGTGTTATACTTGCGGGGGGGCCACACGCCTCTCCGCGAATATTATTTTTTAGAATGTGTATTGGAATCTGATTTTTTTTAGAATAATTATATTGAAAATAAATATTTTGACTCGTTACCTGCCAATAAGTCTTTTCTTTTCAAAGCCATGTATTTCTTTCTAAGAAAAACTTATTTTTTCAATAGAATAACAATGTTCCAAGGAAAAGAAAAATAATTACGTTAAATGTTATCTGGGTCCAAAGAAAATTATGTTACGGTCTATTGATTACTGGGCATAAATAAAGATGAGAACTTGTTTACGAGAGAATAAAGTAACATAAAATCTAAACAGATGGGATCAATAAAAATATATTTTGCAAAACAAACAATTTTCTTTCCGTTTTCCTGTACTTCAAGTCGGAATGTTGACACATTACCATGGTCAACATCGCGTCTTCCAGCGCCGCGGGCTCTTCGCAGCTTTCTTTGCGTTTCTCAACCCAAAAGATGATCGCCGGAGCTACCGTGGATGCTGCCAAACGCGCTTCTCGGACCAAATCTGACGCAGGAAAGAAAGTTATTCATGTCCACACTACACCTTACTCGGCCAGAGAAATTACCGGTATTCTATCTTAACCGGTTTTTTATGGAAGACGTGCGTCTATGTGCGAAAGATAAACATTGTATCATAGGTATACATATATTTGATTGATTCGTAACAGATTCTCAAACTTTTTTGACCCGACGCCTATTTTTCATCGCCCACCATTGAAAAAATTTATCTCTATTTACGAAAATGGTGAATATTATATAATAGGGAAATATCGAGGAAAACTTGGCATGACAAAATTGTTCAAATACTTGAAAATGTTTAAAATACTTGGTCAAGAGTAGAAGTAATTGATGGGCATATACACACATGAGGAGATGTACGAACGTGGAAAAGGCGAAGATTGTTTACAGACAGATTGCTGTGGCTTTCTAACTAACTAACTAACTAACCATCACGCCGCTTTCCCGCAGGGGTAGGCAGAGAGAATAGAGCGCCACACCACTCTGTCCTTGCAAACATTCTTCGCCTCTTCCACGTTCATGCATCTCCTCATACATACCCGTCGATGTTACGACTCCTAACCTGACCACTTTCAAGTATTTGGCATACCTGATCGTGCCATGTTTTTCTCGGTCTTCTTCTGCTTCTTTTCCCGCTAACATTCGCCTCATAAATTTGTTGTTGGTTGTCAATCATTGGTAGAATTGGTGAATATTACACGTGTGTAAAAGTGATCACTTAACCAAACATATGACGGTAAATGCCCTTTAAATGCCCAGACTTTCATATTCTTCTTCGTTCATGTTGAGATGTCAAAAAATAACATGAATTAATCTATTATATGAATTCGGATTCTATAAATACTTACATTTTTTCGAATAAATTAATCAAAAAAATATATCCAAACCCCACTACACTCATGAAAAAAGCAAGCTTTAATACAAGTAACAAATGGTTCCAACCTCCATAATCTTCTTCATCTTTGTTGAGATGTCTAAAAAAATGTCGATTTGAAAAAAAATTGTTGGAAAGAGCTTAAATTACTCGCAATCGAATGAAAGCTTATGTAATAAAACGTGAATCACCATCTTAAGAAAATACTCCCTGTATCATTATTTGTTCATTTTGTGTAATATCAAAATATAAAAATTATAGAAAACTAAATTTTTTTTGTCTTCTTTCTTTATTTCAATAATTTTATTTTTATACAAATATCAAAACGTAATAATTTTGTTTTAATGTCCTGATGATGGAATGATTTTTCCGAAACCGGTAGTCATGAATAAATAAAATTTACATTTGAAGCACTAACTCTGTGATTTTCCATTTTATAATTAAAATATAACTTTGTTTTAAAATCACTAGAAATAAAATTTTATAGTGATATTAAAACAAAGTTACATTCATGAAAGCGTGTTTATAAAAGTGGTATTTCAAAAAGTGAACAATGAATGATAAGGAGAGTGTTTTATTACTAACTAACTAACCATCACACCGCTTCCCCGCAGGGGTAGGCAGAGAGAATAGAGCGCCACACCACTCTGTCCTTGCAAACATTCTTCGCCTCTTCCATGTTCATGCATCTCCTAATACATACCCGCCGATTGTTACGACTCCTAACCTGACCACTTTCAAGTATTTGGCATACCTGATCGTGCCATGTTTTTCTCGGTCTTCTTCTGCTTCTTTTCCCGCTAACATTCGCCTCATAAATTTGTTTTACCGTTCTTTCCTCACTCATTCGTTCTACATGTCCAAACCATCTCAACACACCTTTCTTAATTTTATCCATAATGCTTATCTCAGCTTTGCATTGCTTCCTTATTTCACTATTCGCACATCTATCATCGTTTTGTCGCACATTCTTCTGAGAGTGGCTTTCTACTCTCTCCTGCGGGGAATCGGAGTGATGTTTTGTTAGTTATTTAGTTTTTTTTATCTGGTTAAGTGATCACTTTACACACGTGTAATATTCACCATTCTACCCATGATTGACAACCACAATACTCAAATTTTTGGAACTCATACATATATCATAAGTCTCATGACCCTTCATTGTTGAGCTCTCGGCAGCATCTATGATTGGTTTGCAAACTTATATTTAGAAGATACATATTTTTCTTCATTAATTTGGAAATTTTAAAAATGTAAAAATTAGTGGAGAAACCCAGGTCTGTGAACAAGAATTTGACACATCCAAAATGTACGCCTACCAAATTCTCCTTTATCGAGTATTGCCCACCAAGATTCTTTCATCGCCCGGAAGGGGGCCATATTGCCAAGTTTGGGAACCTGTGGTTTATAGATTCGTTTAACATCATGACGGGCTGTCTGATTATTATGAAGTGATACGTATAAAACACAGAAGTCATTTAGAAAGGGTTCAATGCTTACAATTTTACATTTAAAAAAATAAATAAATAAAACAAACAAACAACCTAACTTAAGTTTAAAAAACTAGTTTTACCTGTCAGTCTGATTAAATGGAATAGAAAGGAAGAGATAGCTGAAATTTCAGATATGATTAATTAATGCTTTTGGATATAACAATATTTTAGCAGCTGTCAATAAACACCCTGTCCGCCAAAAAAAAGCTTAGTATTGCGTGTATTATAATGTTCTACAGATGTCGCTCTCTATACGGTAAAAAATCTGATTTCAAAGAAAAACAAAATTGCAGATATTCAAATGCAATGTTGTGCCAAATTATTAAAGCATTGGTTAATATCTTCCGAAGATATAAGATTTTGAATAAACCATATGTTTGTCCGCCTCCGTAGTGTAATGGTCAGCACGTACTGGAGCACGTACCGTAATGGAGGTCCCGGGTTCGATTTCCAGCGGGTGGTCGAATAAATATTCGTGTTTTTTACACTTTTGTTTTTTTTTTTATACTGGTACCTACCTGAAGCGGAGGGCTGATCATCTTTCCTTCATGTATTAACGATCTATATAGCACTGCGTTTTTATGATGCATAGTGCCTTGAGCACCATTGTGGTGCGGATAAGGGTTTGAAGATGATGAAGACCATATTTTTACGAATTGTTATTTTCATGAGCGATTGATATTTACGAAATTTTTACGTACCAAAGCTATATTTCCAAAAAAAAAAATTAAAACTGTTCAGTTTATGTAGATTTAGCTTGCTCGAGTCTTTTTTGAGTCCTGGGTCCAAACCAGGAAACGTGATACAAAGGTAATCGCAGAACTCAAACAATACCATACTTTGCTAACATATGTTCATCAAAATTAATAGACTTCAGCGCCAGGGTGTACCAAGCAGAGTGGGAGAAAAAACAACAAATTACAGCAGATATGCAAATATGGTATTTATTACACTACCTTCGTATAATCTGATTCACGCTCATACCTCGCGTTAAAATAATAATCAGCTCGGTTTCATTTCCTAAAAGAAAGTGAATCGTGAACAATGCGAGGTGGTTCAGTTTCCCAAACAAGGCGGCTGTTAGCGGCTGATACCAAAACAATACGAAAATTCCTCATTTATCTTATAATTGTATGAAAAATCTAAGCTTTTGTGATGTATCGCTTTTGCGAACGACAGTTTGTGTCATATCCCCATCTACTAGTACCGTATTATTAAGTATATGTACACACCCACACACACACAGTTAAAAATATATATATATATATATATATATATATATATATATATATATATATACATATTTATATATATATATATATATATATATATATATATATATATATATATATATATATATATATATATATATATATATATATATATATATATATATATATACTCGTAACATAAAATGTACTTTATTTAGACATTACACGCCTGGATATTCGATATTCGATAGCCCGCAACTTTATTTTCTTTATACCCAGGTAACATTTAATATAAATGATTTTTTCTTTAAACACCATTTTTGTATTTCGTTTTTCTTCTATATAAATACATTTGAAAAGAAAAGAATAAAAAGGTGAGAAGTTTTTTTTTAAAGAAATTTTTTTATGAACGCTTCACTAAGTAGAACCCGTGACGAGACGTTCATTTATTTTATATATCATTAATACCTATACTAACAGTTATTCCAAGCAGTAACAGATAACAAACTTTTATAACTAGTTGATAACCAAATTTATAACGGTTTTATGTTTAATAAAATGGGTCGTCTCACAGACGTCTCATTGGTACACAAAAACAAAAGAAGAAATTTAACGACGTTATAATAAAGGTACGAGAACTCGTGAATTTCCGTGACAAATCATAGGAAATTAGCGTTATTAGCGACTAGATTCTTGGGACAGAGCAACGAAATAAACTCGTAGATCGTCGGACAGGTCGATGTCACGGTCATTACATACAATTCATGCCAGTGCAACTGATTGATGATATTTTCATACTTATAATAAATTGTCATCATAAATTACAAAGATAGGAACATGACCAACATATATTTTCTTCATATTCACATTACTGTTTTAAACCTGCAACGAACGCCCGTGATATAGAATCTGTTTGTGTTGCACTAAGAAAAGGTGAAATTATTTGAATGACCTATCCATTTTCTTTGTATCGTTTTTAAAGTCTAATGGATTGAAAGACCAATTATTTTTTATAATTATTTTCAATTTATTATTTTTAAATTAATTGTAATAAATTAATTTTTTTTAAAAGAATCGTTAATTATTTAAAAAAAAACTAACTAACTAACCATCACGCCGCTTCCCCGCAGGGGTAGGCAGAGAGAATAGAGCGCCACACCACTCTGTCCTTGCAAACATTCTTCGCCTCTTCCACGTTCATGCATCTCCTCATACATACCCGCCGATTGTTACGACTCCTAACCTGACCACTTTCAAGTATTTGGCATACCTGATGGTGCCATATTTTTCTCGGTCTTCCTCTGCTTCTTTTCCCGCTAACATTCGCCTCATAAATTTGTTTTACCGTTCTTTCCTCACTCATTCGTTCTACATGTCCAAACCATCTCAACACACCTTTCTTAATTTTATCGATAATGCTTATCTCAGCTTTGCATTCCTTCCTTATTTCACTATTCGTACATCTATCATACATCGTTTTGTCGCACATTCTTGTGAGAGATCGCATTTCGACTGCATTCAGTCTACTTTCATCCTTCTTTTGCCAACTCCATGTTTCACTTCCATACATTAGAGTTGAAACCAGGACTCTGTAATAATTAATAATTATTTTAAATGAATTATTTTAAAATTATTTTGATATATTTTTAAATGAATTATTTTTTATAATTATTTTAAAGACCAATTTTTTTTATAATTATACATTGAAAGACCATTTTTTTAAAGTCAAATCTATTGCAAGACCAATACATATTATCTATATCGTATTTTTGAAAAAGTCAAATGATAATAATTGAACTACCAATAAATTTTATTTGTATTGTATTTTTGAAGAAGTTTAATTAAATGGAAGACTAATAAATTTAAATTGAAATGTATTTTTTAAGTCAAATTAATTGTAAGACTTTTCAATTTTAATTACGTTGTATTTAAAAAAAATCATTTAAAGATCAACAATAATGAGTTGAGTTCCGTGTATATTTATTTTTGACTTAACCTCTAAAAAAACTTACTTAACTTAACCATAGATAGCCCCGAAAATTCACATGTGAAACAAGGTGTCTATAGAATGACAGACAACTTCCGAAATTTGATCAATTTGATTGTTAATCATGGGTAAAATGGCGAATGTTACACGAACCTATTTAAAGTGATCAGTTAAACCAGCCAATGGCTGATTGAAAACCCCATGATTGAGAACCACACTACTCAAATTTTGGAATTTGTATTTATCCTTTAATTGACATCTTCTTTAGTATGTGAATTTTCATAAGCCTGTAAATATGTACTTCTTGATCTATGTACAAATATCTATGGAAACATATTTTTATTTGAAATAAGTGCATATAAATACAGACGAGTATATTTCCAGCTACTTCCAATATTGATCGTTACCTTAAATTAGGTAAAGATCTTCCCAACAACTGTTAAATCTCGTATTTATTTCCCACGCCTCTGTCCATCTTTGCAGTTTGTATGCAAATTTCAAATTTCGTTCCCACAGTTCCATAATCGTCCGCCATCTTTAACTAGTTGTCAATTTTCCCGCCGAAAGTTTACGCCCAATCGAACTCGAGAGTACCTACATCTGTCGATAGTGATGTGAAGTTTCGCCAAAATTACGAAACAAAAGACCGGTAAAACGTGAGATCCTTTGTTTAAAAGGAAAATAAAATAAACTATTCAATTAGTTTAAATTACATTGGTAATGGAGGCGTTTTCGATAAAAGTGAACGTTAGAACAGTAAAACAGTTTTCCTTTTTTTAGGAAGACAATTCAAAAACTATGATTTCATCTAGAACGTAACAATCTCATAAAGCAATTTTATGACACTCATATTTATTTAATTTGTTAATAAAAGTTTGTTACTATACATTTACATTTTATATTCATCATTCCTTCGTACAATTATTTTTTAATGTACGTATTATATTTAAAACATAGACTAAAAATGTCACTTACGCATAGCGCGGGTATACAATTTAAAAATATAAAAAACAAAGTATTAAAATAAATGCGACAATCTAACAACACAAAGTTAAGTGAAAAACAATTCAATATATGAAATAAGAAAATGAAAATATATCAAATAAGATACAGCGTGCATAGTAAAAATCATTTTAAAGAATATGCGTGTAATGTATAAATAATTTCAAAGAATATAGTATATTAAGAGGATGAAAATTACCAATTAATAAGAATCATGCTAAGAAATTTATTCATACACCACGAAAAATGACTATGACTTTCTCCTGTAAACCATAGAGTAGTAAATCAATAAGATAATTGACCAATATATAAATCATCTCATCAATTCAGCAACTCGCAATCTACAAGAAGAAATCGCTGTCTTTCATCAAAAGAACAATCCAATTCATCAATGAATTCCTTGGAAAAGGGATTCATATATCGCTCACTCCTTTCAAGAACATCATAAATCAAAAAACTTGATTTTTCAGGAGAACGTTTTTAAAGTTTAAAAATATAATACAATGTATTGAAAATAAATACCAAGCCACTTATTAAACTTTTTACTGTGCAACAGATCTTTTTAGGAAAAACCTGAACCTGTATATATAAATATATATATATTTATATATATATATATTTATATATATATATATATGTATATATATATATATATATATATATATATATATATATATATATATATATATATATATATATATATATGTATATATATATATATATATATATATATATATATATATATATATATATATATATATATATATATATATATATATATATATATATATATATATATATATATATATATATATATACACATATATATGTATATAACGATATATATAATTAAATATCATTACAATGCCATATATTATCATTTTGTCGAATTATATAAATACAGATAATTATATACGTAATTACGTAAGCGCTAACATTGTTTCGTCTAATAGATTTTAACATTTTCAACAACCATAAAAATTATCAGTGAAAAAAAGTGCCAAAACGCCGTTCCATCGCGTTACATAAAAAAACCCTATATATATATGTGTACATATTCATACATATGTATATAAATTTATAAATTCACTTACATAATTAATTATTTTTTCTGTGGAGACCCAAGCCACTTTGCTTGTCTTGCCAATGGAAAATTAAAAGAAATATTGTATCTAGCCATTATGATCATTTCACGTGTCAGTCAATGTTCTTTCAGCATCTTTTTATCTTGTTCTCCAGTGAAATTAGACTGCAGATATCCCACAAACCACTTAACCTTCACTTTCATCCGAAATAACAATAGCAATTTGGAAGCACCTACATACGAGGCGAATTTCGGTGTCAGTGTGCGACCCATAGGTGCGAAACAGCGCCTCCACGCCCGAAGATGCGCGGAACACATGCCGTTATAAATGAGAAAAGTCCTTTCACTCGCTTGCTAGACTTGCTTGCTCGCTTGCGTTGTTCACTCCAGTGCCTACTGTACTTGCTAATTGCTCTCGCAATTAAAATTCTGAAATGACGCCGATGCATTTATAAAGCGTGCGTTGACTTCTGCGACGGTAGCGATGCAATCTTGGATACCGAGAAGAATACAATCGCATTGAAAATATCATTAAAGTAGCTACCTATCTAACTGACTAACTTACCACCACGCTGCTTCCTTGCAGGACATATCTCAAGACAGATGGACCCCAAGAATTTTACGATGGAGACCTTGGGAGAACAAAAGAGGTGTCGGAAGATCCCAAAAGAGATGGTCCGACGACATAGTCGCTGTAGGGGGTAAAAGCTGCCTGCAGACAGCAACCGACTGGAGGAAATGGAAAGAAGCGGCAGTGGCCTATATCCAGCAGTGGAAGATAAAAGGCTCATGAAGAAGAAGAAGAACCCATACATAATTGTTTAAGTTTTGAACTGCATAATTTATAATCATTCATGAGAAAGCTCACGTGCATGTATTTGCCAAGTAAAGAAGAAAATACAGGTATTCATCTAAAGTAAAAGCTTCATCTTGACCTAGAACTTCGTACTTATGTTACTCTCACCTTGCACTCACAATAATGCGAAATCCATCAAAGGTCATCTGCGTATAGTATTCGTATACAGGCTTTTGACCTACAGAAAACCTCCATAAGCGATTTATCAACTTCACTTCCAAGTTGACTGAGTCACTCTCTCTCTTGTAATTTTGCTTGACCAACGGAGGATATTTATCACCGACTTCATCGTATCCATTTAAATTATCATATTTTGATGCTTATTTAAAAGAAGATGCTTCGCGCTTGACTTTGAAGTAGTGCGTACGATGCAATGGTCGGAATTTAAAAAATGCGATACACAAAAAATTAAATCTGCTTTTATCTTCTATTCAAGTCGAATGGTGAGCATATTGTCCTCCCAGGATCTTTAAAAACGATTATTATCTGCATTGTATGTATGTTCCTACTGGAATCAAAATCACACACACACACACACACACACCCTTAAACACATTTTCTCTCATAAATACGTGTTTATTTGCTAGATCTACACTAAATATTTTGTACTAATCTTTATGTTTCTGTGGTTAACTTTAATTGGCTTGTTTAATGTATATCTTTTAATGTTTTGTTTTACATATGTTGCTGTTGTTAACGCAAATTAAAAAAAATTTAATAAAAAAAAATAAAGTAATTAATAAATCCATGTTAGACCTCGGCTCTAAATGGATGTTTGTTCTCCAAGCTCTAGTGCAGAGGTTCCCAAACTTTTTTTGTCTTGCCATGTTTTTCGATTTTTGGTAGATCCCTCCTTACCTGATATTGTTTTTAGCAAATTCACTATCTTCTAATGTATTTTTGAAAGTCGATGTATGAAGTGCACATTGAAAGATTGAAATTTATAACGTGTATGATAATTTATAAAGTGTAATGAAAATTCAAAAAATACACACATGTTAGGTTAATTCAAATTAAAATTAATCTCTGTTAAATAAAATAAATAAGCAAAAAATAAATGCTTTTAGTCTTAGGAATAAACTTGATGTCGTTCACCTTCATTTCTTTTTTATGGACCCCCAATTTTTTTTTCGCTGACATATACCCCTTCCAAGTCGTCGTAGACCCCTGGGGGTCGATATAGACCACTATGGGAATCACTGCTCTAGTGTATGTTGGTCCTCGCGTTGACCAAAATCGCATGTGATAAACATTTTGTGTAGTTTTAAGTGTGTAAATAGAGCCATGGTGGTGACGGGTACTATTGTTTGCATGCTGATGTAGTGATTATCCTGACGAAGAGACGGGGACGTATAAAAATCGGTAGGCGAAAATTTTGGTGAGTGGTTGTATGCTAACATTACTAACATTTTTGTAAAAAAATGTGAGAAAGTAATAAAAATCACCTCTGTCTTTTATTCATAGTAATAAATGTGTCGCCTACTTTCAAAATCCGCCAGATCCAATTTTATAAGATTCTAAAATAAATACTCTATCGGAATGCCAAATGTGGGTTTTATTGTCTAAAATATTTGTAAACTTGAAAACCCTGCTAAAAAATACTTAAAAACAGCGTTGTATTTAAAATTCCGTTATATTTACAACATTTTGAGTGTGTTCACAAAATCTGGATTATCTCCAAATACAGGAGTTATTTTCATATTATTTTTTGATATCTCATCAAAGATGAAGAAGAATATGGAAGTCTGGGTATTTACGGGGCTTATGTTACACGTGTGTAAAGTGATCACTTAAACCAGCCTATGACGGTCGTAAGCCCCGTAAATGCCCAGACTTCCATATTCTTCTTCTTCCGTTATATTCATGAAACTTGCCTTCTGACCCATATCGGCCAATCAGAGAGCGGGGATAGGTCAAAAATTAAGATGACGTCATTATCGCTTTGTGTCTCGTGTTTCTTTTTTAAATACTGAAAAAAATCCAAAACTGTGAAAAATCTCTATTTCATAATATTTTATCTAAAGATAGACAAATCTTCGAAGCTTAAATGTTACCGGAGAATTTCGCATTTTTTGTAAAATCGACTTACACGGATCTGGCGGATTTTGAAAGTAGGCGACACAAATAATATTGATTTTTTAAAATAAATTTTCATAATAGGAAATCTGTTTCTGATCACCTTGTATGAATGATATATACTCGTATATCATTCGAAAGAAATTATTGCCATCAACCATCCAATGATACCATTTCCGCCGTCCGAATCTGAGATAGGATATAAATTATTTATGTTGTATATCATTAATTATGATAGCGGAGCATGCGTGTGTAAATAATTCATTTTGGGTCGGTCAAAGCAGGAAAGAAAGAAACGAGAAACATAAACGAAATGGGTATCAAAATAAACAGTATGATTCTTTTTAATAATGTAATAATCATTTAGGTTTATAATGACGATCAATTATTTTTACTTGATACTCCTTTAATACTCCTGTGGAAATGGCAGTGATCACCGTCATGAATAAAACAGTATTTTTTTATGTCGATTGCGTTTCAATCATCTTCCATCTACAGGTAATTCATTTGGACTCCAATTTTGTAAAACAAGTTTTGGTCTCGTCATATACAATATATGTGTATATATATGTATATATACATATATATATATATATATATATATATATATATATATATATATATATATATATATATATATATATATATATATATTTATATATATATATATATATATATATATATATATATATATATATATAATATATATATAAATATATATACATATATTTTGTTTGGCAAGAAAATAAACATGAATGCAGTTAATCATTTTTAACAAGTCAATATATTATACTTACAAAATTAAAATAACTTTGGGATTTTTTCAGGACAATGTTAAGCTAGTAAGATATCAAATAGTCAATGATCACGTTTTTGTAAAAAAATGCACTTGGTCACTTTCTCCTGTATGACTACGATATATGACTTCAATTAAATACATATATGTAGGTACTAAGAAAAATCAAACGATCTTTGGCACAAACGAAATTTAGTCTCATTGTACTAATATAGTGATAGTTAAGTATTAACAACAGTAAAATATCTGCTCAATAAAAAGTTTTTTTCATCTCACCAATAGATGTCTCTAGTGAAAATTATGGTCATTCTTGTATAATGTTTCAAAATGAGATCATATATATGTATATGTATATACATATATATCAATACATTCATATGATTAAACATAGGAGACACTTAAGTTATCCTTCTTCTTCTTCTTCCGAGTTCCATACCAACTTGACGTCTTTGTAGACTGTTGAGGTCAGCTCTCCTCGTCCTCGGGTTGTTGGTCCTTCTATCGTGGACAACGTCACCTAGGCCATGAATCATGTTATCTTTATATAGCGTCCATGATTTTTTTCTTCTTCTGTCTTTTCTAGATCTCTTTCGAAGAAGATCCATTGTAATCGCCTGGCTTGCAATATGTTCAGATTCTTTACGTCCTATGTGACCATACCATCTCAATTGCCTTTCCTCTACCTTACTTTTGATACCTGTTACACTCGGGCTTCAACAAATGCGTGAACTCTTTATTTTGTCTCTAAGGGACACTCCAACTGACCATCTTAGCATTCGCATTTCAGCAGTTTCTAATAAATCATACTAGTGAGATGATTTATGAAGATCATCGAAAATTATCAAAGATCTTATAACATCCTTGAAGAGATTTCCATACGCTGTTGTCTTTGAAAGGGTTAAAAGAAAAATTGTCACCAAAGCTAGTTTTATTTGTATTTAATATTTCCAGAAATTAATACACATCAGTTTTACTCGTGTTTGTATTATTTATTTATATGTTTATGCTTGTATATTTGTGAATATTTTTATTTTTCGTATGTTTGAAATATATATAAAGTCATAAAATCTTTTTGTCAATTTAAATTGATTCACGAAGAAATATAAACAAATTATACATTAAAAGCACCAATTTAGAATCATACAGTTTTTTTAATGTCGTAATAAACTCATATTGCTGTAATATTTTTGTATATTTAAATAAATTAATAAATGATTTTCAAATAACTTCGGTAGTTATTGGAAATTGATAGTTTGTAATTGTTATTATTATTTTATATTATATGTACTTTTATTTATTTTAAGCACTTTCACAAAGAGATATTGAATTTACATCCATAAATAATTGTAAACGCCTCAAATTTTCGTTTCATCTTAAATCAATTAGAAATTTCCTACAATTTCTTCATGCATAATTAATATTTAATTTTGCTACCGTGAAAAATCAAATACAATTGTTTGTTAAAAATTAAATAAAAATATTTGGAAATAGTGTGTCCATTATTGATTGCATTAAAAAATTAATTACATACATCTTTAATAGGGTGTACTGCTCGTACGTTACTTACTGTATGGAAATATTGCTTGTTTTAAATTAATTTGTATGAAAACAAAATTAAAACTATTTTATGAATACAGTATTTAGAAATAAAGTTCTCTGATGTGCACCATAAATTATTTCAATGGTAAAGCTTATTTATTTTTATTTTTTAAATAGAACCTGTAAGAACAATGTTTAAATTCAAAAAGACCATTCAGGTTTTATACAATAAAACAACAAAACGTATAGTTTGTTTTTTGCTTTAATAACCATACGTATAGTTTTTTTGTTGTTGTTTTTATTGAAGTTTTATTATTGTAAAACGATAAAGTTGTTATTTTATTCTAGACATAATTTTTTAGCAGTTCTACCAATAAATATCAGTACAAAACGTTAATCTAACAAAATAAAATACAAAAAATCTTCACTACTGGACTAGTATTTTGATTTTTTTTAAATATAATGTATAGTTAATAATGGAGAATAAAACGTTTTTCCATTTCACGATCTCAACATAGATGAAGAAAAATATAAAGAAGTCTGTGAATTTACGGAGCGTTTACGCAGACTGCCATATTCTTCTTCATCTACATTAATATGTTGATTTAAGTTTTGTACTGACATTTCTTGGTGAAACTGCATTTTATATAATAAAATTAAAACCATGTAATCCGTCGTTACCGACATCATCAGGCTGGTCTGTTATCTCATCAGACCAGTCTGATGATGTCGGTTACGTAGAAACCCGATTGCTGGTCAAATAAAATTCATATGGAAAAAATTACATGGTTGTTATTTTATTAAATACATATGTTTACACATATATTTTATTCTATACATTGTCAAAATGTAAAAATAACTCCTTAGTGGAGAAAATCCAGATTTATGAACAAGTATTTGTATACACTCAAAATGATGTAAATTTTAATCCACTTTAATTTTAAATTTGACCATTTTTAATGAATGTTTTACTTAGTAAATACCACTATTTCTTAAAATCTATTATAACAACGTGTTTCGATGCATTCCGCATCATTTTCAAACACCGTATACGATGTTTGAAAATGATGCGGATAGATTTTACCACAAAGTGACTGCCGAATCAATTAATGAAATTTTAATTTGTCTTTTATTCTGCCCATTCTAAGCATTGGATAGTAAACATTGTGCCATGAAGGTGTGGACAATAGAGATACAAACATGATATTTAACTATCTACATAGAAAATACAAGTTTTTTCTCCCTTTTCAATATAAAGATCTCATCATTGTTTTTTTTACCATATCTAGGTTGAGTCGCTTTCATAATTGAGTACATTATTACAATTTTATGGTCCGATTTGTACCTCCGTTTGGCCAACATACATGGTTATTACGCTTATTAGCAGTCGAGTGCATAGCAAGGTATGCAGACGAGCGCTTGACAACAATGGCACAGTGTTTTTCTTGAACAGAACTCAAGTAATCTAGCATTGTGATTACTGAATCTCCCACGCGTTCAGAAAATTTCTCTACAAATTCCCAAGGTCGGTTATGATTGATCAAGAACTTCGATTTTATATGTACGAATATGTTCTCTCGATCGAAGAACTTTTTTTACAATACTTCTTCTTCTTCTTCTTGTAGATCCTAAGGATATGTTTTTGCCTGCCAGCTATCTCTCCACCTTTTTGGAGGTCCGCCTGGGGGTCTGCGTCCTGCAGGGTTTCCTTGAAGGGCGATACGTGGAAGTCTTTCTTCTGACATTCTGTTTGTATACTTTTAACATTATTTTACAATACGTTATACATATATTCTTCTTCTTCTTTTTCCTTCTTATAGATCCTTGGATATTTTTGTCCCGTTATCCGTCTCTTGTGATGTGGACTGCCAGTTGTCACTCCATCGCTTTTGATGCCTTCCAAGTTGTCTTCTTCCTTCTGAGTTCTCTTGATCAGCAATACGAGCCAGTCTATTTTCTTGCATTCTATTGACATGGGCATTCTAGAATGGTCTTCGCTGTCTTCCCCATCTGACTATATCCTTCGTACTACACATTTTCCAAATTTCTGTATTCCTTATTCGGTCTCTTAACGTGTTTTCGTTTATACACCGCAATGTCCTCATTTCTGAAGTTCTTAGAAGAGATTTAGTTCGCGCTATGTCTGCTCTGGTCTCTATCCCATACGTGGCATATATATGGGATAGATACATATGTACATATGTTATACAACAAATTAAAACAATTTGTAATATTATACTATTTTTCTTGAGATAATTGGTTCTCTAACTATATTAGAGGCAGAGGAAGAAGAATGTATTATAAAAGTCTGGGTATTAACGGGACTTACGACTCGTCGTAGGCCGGTTCAAGTGATACTTTGCTTTATACTCGTGTATCATTAACCATTCTACTTATTATTGACAACCACACTACTCAATTTTTGGAACTCATATATGTATATCGTATAATTCATACCTTGTGTGTGAGCTCGCGGCAGTGTCTATGGTATATTTTTTCATATTTTTTATACTAAAAAAGAAAAGATCAAATATCAAAGCCTAAGTCAAAGACAAATTATACGAAACGAAAGACATACCAAGATATCAATGTTGACTTATAATTATCTAAACGCTGACAATATCGAGTTGGACATATGAAAAGGCCCATATTCATTTTTAATAAATTTTGAAGAACGATAAATAAAGCAACTTTGTTCAGAGTTTGTTCTACTCGCGGGAAGCGCTAAGGTGTCAGTCGCCCTAGTGATTAAACACATACGTTTCGCTTATTGAACAACTGTCATTCGACACTAAACGATAAGTGGTACGGACTGTGGTACTGAAATGAATAGATTACACGAATATAGGTGGCAACGTGCGTGGCGCGGAGTCGCGAACATCACATCTGTTACCCCCGTTATCCACTCATAGGCGCTTGTTAGTTGGGATTATTGCAACCGTAACATTGCAAGCAACTCCATGAAGGGAACACACCAGTACTCGGACCAACCATCAAAATAAACAAATAATTATTAATAAAATTTCGTCCTATATTTATTAATATAGATGGCTGCAGCCATCTCAGGATGCCTGAATAATCCTGAGATGAAGATCGGCAGCAAAATCAAGATTTACTAAACTTGTGCCCGACCCATCATGACGTATGGGATCGAAAGTAGAGCGAACACCGTTGCCACAAAACGCGCGTAGTGTCAGAAATGAAGACTCTAAGAAGTATATCAAGCAAGAGTTTTCGAAATATAATAAGAAACGCCAGGATCAGGGAAAAAGATCCCAGACGTCGTTAGATGGGAAAGACAACGAAGAGGACGATGGTATGCACATGTAAGAAGAATGGAATCATCCAGACTCCCCCACATTGCACTATACGGCCTACTCCAAGGTAGACGACTTCCAGGCAGACCATCAAAGGGATGGTTGACACAGTCGCGCTACATCTCACTGAGATCCAAAAGAACAACATGATCTTAGTCTTTGTAGCTGATATATAGCAAATAAAAACCTACCAGCGGAAGCTAAACTGGCAGTGCACAACGGAGTCCTGGTTCCAACTCTAATGTATGGAAGTGAAACATGGAGTTGGCAAAAGAAGGATGAAAGTAGACTGAATGCAGTCGAAATGCGATCTCTCAGAAGAATGTGCGACAAAACGATGTATGATAGATGTACGAATAGTGAAATAAGGAAGGAATGCAAAGCTGAGATAAGCATTATCGATTAAATTAAGAAAGGTGTGTTGAGATGGTTTGGACATGTAGAACGAATGAGTGAGGAAAGAACGGTAAAACAAATTTATGAGGCGAATGTTAGCGGGAAAAGAAGCAGAGGAAGACCGAGAAAAACATGGCACGATCAGGTATGCCAAATACTTGAAAGTGATCAGGTTAGGAGTCGTAACATCGGCGGGTATGTATGAGGAGATGCATGAACGTGGAAGAGGCGAAGAATGTTTGCAAGGACAGAGTGGTGTGGCGCTCTATTCTCTCTGCCTACCCCTGCGGGGAAGCGGCGTGATGGTTAGTTAGTTAGTTAGTTAGCGTTTTTTGACAAGCAAGATGGAATACGTGCAAGGGAAGTTGAAGGTCTCCCTCTACAATACTACAGCGTCGTCAGCATAGCAAACAAAATCTATGGTTTCCTCTCCCAGTCTGTATCCTTTATGTAGTGCTTTAATATCCTCCATAATCCCATCCATGATAATGTTACAGAGGAATGGACTCAGTGGAGCCGATTTGAATAGTGTAGTTTTTAATTATGGGTAGAATAGTGATGTTACACGAATATAAAGTGATCTCTTTAATCAGCCTGACAGATCGTAAGCCCTGTAAATATCCAGACTTCCATATTTCTCTTTGTCTATGTTGAGATTTCAAAAATGTAAAAATAACTTCAAAGTAGAGAAAACCCAGATTTGTGAACAAATATTTGGACACACTCAAAATGTTGTGAATGAAGACTTCCACTTGAAGTACACGTACTAAACTTCTGTGAGAGATATTTTAGGCTTTGAAAAAATCGAAATGAAAATTCAATGAAAAGTGTAAAATAGTTTATAACCCTAATTTTTCTTTCTTTTTGTGTGTATATTTTATTAAAATGGATAAAACAATAAAAATTGTATGTAAAAAAAAACTCCACCGACAAGACACTCAAGGTGGCTGGCTCGGTGGGTCTCTGCAAAAAATATTTTAAATATGTTTAAAATTGTTCTTTAAATAAATGTATGCTATTTCTGTAAATATATACTATATATATTATTAAGTAAGGAATAATTACAAACAACAAGAATTTGGGTACACTCAAAGTGTTGTGAATAACAATACTAATAGTAAATATGTTAGTGATGAGGCACGGTGGTCGTTGATTGGTCGATTTCCCCTAGTTTTCCGTTCACAATACTGACCAAGTTATGCGAGATAATGTAAAACAATTATAACAAACCCAAAGCAGTATGGTATTACACGTAACCCCATAATAGCAAGTACTGTTACTCCAAAGTAGCGGAGTCTACCAGCTGGTATACATATTGAAATCATACGGAATGAATAATATCATTATATCATGATGCGTGTTACCTAACTGCGCTTTCCCTTAAATAAATTTAAATATTTGCTACATTTTGACATCTGAACATAGATGAAGAAGAATATGAAAGTCTGGGTTGTCAGACGAACGAGCGTCAAAATCCACCTCTATTTTGCCAAGTATAGTGAATGCTGCTGAGTGCCTAATAGCGAATAAAACCCTGTCAGCCAAAGCTAATCTGACTGGATCCTGGTTTCAAACCTAATGTTTGTAAGCGAAGCATGGAGTTGACAAAAAAATTAAAGTAGACTTAATATAGTTGTAATGCAATCTCTTCAATTCAATTCAATTCAATTCAATTTATTCAATAAAAAAAAAATATATACACAACAAACAATATTCAAGGCGTATATATTAAAAGTAAGCAATAAGACTTAAAGGTGTAGAAGAATCCCGCTTCGGAAAACTCCTTCGGACACATGGAACAGATCAATACCCAATGTGATATTGTTCAACATAGCGGTAGCTCTTCCTACAGGCATGACCATCGGCAGGTTGGTCCTGTGTATAGGAATGTGAAACAATCTATGCCGACGCTGTCTTAGGTAACTATCAGGAACATACAGACCAATGCTCTGGATAATTTCAGGATTATCGATCATACCGTGCAACAATCGACAATCTCTTATACGAATAGGCAGTAAAACAATGTATGCTAGATGTTCGGGTAGTGAAATAAGGAAAGAATGAAAGGCTTAGATAGGTAGTATCGATATAATTGACACACGGAGTCCTGGTTACAACCCTAATGTATGGTTGACAAAAGAAGGATGAAAGTAATACAATATTTTTTTTGAATTGGTGAATGTTACACGTGTGTAAAGTGATCACTTCAACCAGCCTATGACGGTCGTCAGCCCCGTAAATGGCCAGACTTCCATATTCTTCTTCATCTTTGATGAGATGTCAAAATATAATATGAAAATAACTCCTGTAATTGGAGATAATCCAGATGTTGTGAACAAGTATTTGGACACACTCACTCACACAACATTTAAAAGTAAGAAAATACAAATAGGTATTTTCCATATATCACCAAATGATTAATCATAAATAGTATTTGATAAAATAAACAAAACCTAACACACTCGAATACCTCTTTTAGTCAAAAGAACTTTGATTATTATGTAATAAAGTTGCATAACCTGCTTCCATTATCCATAAAGATATTTTATTTATTGTTTCGGCATTAACTTTGTGGTAAGACATGTTACAATGATTAAAGAAAACACTCGTTTTATACCACTTGAGTTTTATTAAAGACTACATGTTTCAGAAGTTAAACTTCCATCATTCAGGTCTGTATAATAACTTATAATTGTAGTTATTATACAGACCTGAATGATGGAAGTTTAACTTCTGAAACATGTAGTCTTTAATAAAACTAAGTGTTTTCTTTAATCATTGATCCATAAAAATCATTAAACAAAAGAAACTAAATATAAAAGAGCTGTTTATAAATGGATAATGAAGGTGGGTAGATGTGAAATAGATCGCGTCGTATTTGATTTATGTCGTGAAACAATTTTCTCTTAATAATAATAATAAAACCCTTATCCGCACCCCAATGGTGCATAGGGCACTGTGTCATATTAACGCAGTGTTATCTTGATCGTTTACACATGAAGGAAAGGTGATCAGCCCTCCGCTTCAGGTACCAGTCCATGGTAATATTGAATAAATATTACAGTAAAAAAATCACCTATATTTATTTTACCCCCCTTGGGAATCGAACCCGGGACCATCAGAACGGTAGCCGAGCGTGCTGACCATTACACTACGGAGGCGGACGTTTCATTTTCTCTAGCGTAGTTTTTTATGTATTTTAAAATGTGCCCTCGGCAAGGAGGAAACTCAATGAGGGAGGGCATGTTATGTGTATGAAATAAAAATAAATAAATAAATAAATTGCCATAGAAATATTTTAATTTTCACGAAGGGTTTACAATTCACCAAATTAAAATTCGTCGTTACTAATTGCGAATTGATGCTAATTAATGATTGTCGTTTGACTAATTCCTGTACTTAATTCAATTCAAAGTGATGTCAATTAGTCATTATGGCTCTACCGCTGACAGCTGAAAAAATAAACTATGCATAATCATTTTATTAATTGATTCGGCAGTCACTATGTGGTAAAATCTATCCGTTTTTAAACTTAAGTTTTCACTTAGAAAATACCACTATTGGTGATAGTGGTGTTTACTAAGTAAAACTTAAATTAAATATGAGTAAACATCAAAATAATTAATTCTCAAGAATGTAATTTTATTTATAGATTGGCGTTTAATTTATAAAATTCCATTTTAATTTATATATATATATATATATATATATATATATATATATATATATATATATATATATATATATATATTAGAGTTGGAACCAGGACTCCGTTGTGCACTGCCAGTTTAGCTTCCGTATTTTATAAAATATTAAAATTAGAATTTGAAAGATTTTTATATAGAATTTGACGAAGTAATGTATCTACTACATATGCAGTCAGTGTTTTTTTTAAATATTTTTATATTTTTTTGTATTTAGACATTCAGTTGGTTTTCCAATAAATTAATAAACATGTAAAGCATCCAATTTAAAGTGAAAAACCTGTATGCTCTCATCTCTAGAGATGGATGCAGTCGTTGTGATCTCGCTATGAATATGTTCATTAAAAAGTAAATCACCTGCTCCGGCCAGTGGTAAACTTTAATAATTACTTCTCGTCATTAACCCGAATGGCCGACGTCCGTGAAGCTAGCCGCCATTTCGCAAAACGGCGGATACGTTATTTTTTTCAATTTCCATTTTGTTTTTATCGCCGATTTCGCAAGGACTGGCGACAGGTGAACTTCCTATCGTTAGGAGATGACAACTCGAAACATGGTCATTAAATAGTTACTTGATAAATTTATGTGAGGAAACACAATTTATTATTATTAAATATATAATAATTGCCATGTGCATAAATTGGTAAGTTTCCATGAGTTTTAGTTCCTTGGATCTTAAATTAGCAATGAAGGAACTTGCGAAGGAGAGATCAGACATCGTCATCGCCAAAAGTGCCGTGTCTAAGCTAGACAAAATCTGGAAAGACCGGGGTTAAGAGAAACAACACCAAGAGAAAGCTTGTCAGGAGTTTGGTCCACTCCATTTTTCTCTATGCTGCTGAAACATGGACCGTAAAAGCAGCAGAATGGAGAAAAATTTACGTTTTCGAAAAATCTGTTCATGTTCCGAATTCCATGAACAGCTAGACGCACCGACGAGTCCATTCGCCAGGAACTACACTTGGATGGCTTGATTCTGGCCAATGCCTGTACACGACGGATTCTTCAGTTCTTTGGACACGTTGTGCGTTGCAACGAGGATAGCCTGGAATGACTGCCTGGAGGGGAAAAGAGGGAGAGGAAGATCGTCCACACGATGGACCGATCAAATAAAGGCAGGAGCAGGCACCTCGGTTGTTGGAGCGCTACGTGCAGCGCAGTCAAGGGATAACTGGAGAAGAGTCATTGCTTCCACAAGGGTCACAACCCTCAGTAATGACGAAGACGGAGAAAAAGTATAAATTAACTGCAATGTACTAAGGTGATGGAAGATTTTCAGTAGGTAATATTTTTTCCCCAATTGCCTCACCACTCTGTCTTTGCAAAGATTTTTCGCCTCTTCCACAATAATGCATATCCTCGTATATATACATGCCGATTATTTATACTCCTGATCTGAACAACTTTCAAGTATCGAAAATACTTAATTATGCCAAGTTATCCTCAGTCTGCCTCTGCTGCTATTCCCAACTAAACCCTGATTAATTTCTCATAATAAGGTCGAGAATATGTTAAAATAAGATATGTAAATAATGATTTTGTACGTTTATTTGGAATTAAGGAATATAATTGTTTTAACGTCGTCAAAAGTTGAGCAGAATTGAATTGGTTTGTTTATTTACCAATAACAATGTTTATATACCAATAATATGCAAAGTTGAATTTTTTAAATTAAAAATGCATAAAAGAAAAATATGTTTGAAAACAACAACATAAAATATATAAAACATCCGAAAAAAGGTAACAAAAAACGCCATTAGTGAAATTAGTACAAATCGAAATACAGTAAAAAAGATGGATCAATATTTTTTTCAAAGTTGCATTCCAAAACAAGTATTTGCAGATACGAGTTTGCGTCGAGGCAGAGACCATATATTAACGTTTTTAATCTTTTTCTATAACAGTAAGTACATATTGGTGAAATTTTGCCGAAGAAGTTTTTTTGTTTGTTCATTAGACTAATATTATATGTATACCTGTTGAGAATGGTGCAGAATGTTCTAATTTGTTGACATATATAGGTTATAGATATCGTAGGAACACTTAAAATTCATTGATTCATTTTTTTAAAGTAGAATTCTGGTTTAGCAGTAGAAATGATAAGTTAATTAGTTATGTATGTATAATATTTCTATAATCTGATATATAATCATTCAAGATGTCATTTCTACTCAGACGTGAATGGGCGTATCAATATTTAATAAACATATTACTGGAGTGCTATAAAAGTTAATATTTTAAAAGATTAAATTATCGGTGTATTGAGTTTTGTAAATAATACATATCGCTCACTCCTTTCAACAACGTCATATATCAAAAACTTGATTTTTCAAGAAATCGTTTAAAATAAAATAAAATGTATTAAAAATAAATATCAAGCCATTTATTAAACTTTTTACTGTGCAACAAATCTTTTTAGGTAAAACCTGAATGTTTTTACTCCATTTGAAAAATATTTAGTTTATTTAAAAAAATAATTAAACAATACCTTTTCTTCAAAATACAAAAACGGCATTTTAGCGGATAAATATTAAGTTTAAAATATGCCCCTTTTTCTGGGATATAGTCAATTTTCTGGACATTCCGAAAACATGCACAACTGAAAATTGACGATTTTCGAAATATGACGTTGTTGAAAGGAGTGAGTGATATGTTTAATCATGTAGGTTGATAAACAAATTAAACAATCTTCTTATATGATGGTGAAAGAAAAATATGGGTATGCGAGATCAGTAAAATAATTAGGCAAGAGCAAAGATCGAAAAAAGAAGATATGTCTTAAGGTTATAAAAGTTAGAAAAGTCTTTTAGTAATATGTAATTTTTGGGCGTTCACCTGTGTTTAGATATAAACAATTAATTGACTTGATTTCATGTCTTAACCATTTATCTACTTCTTAATGTTCATTCAATTATTGATTTTGTAATTTTATACTTTCCAATGTTCATACATTCACTACAAAATTACGTCAATAGTCCCACTAATCTAGATAGTATAAGCCCTATACAGTTAGGTAACAATGCTACAATAATTGGGTTGATGACAGATAAAACCTACGTTAAAAACTTGTCCAGAATACCTGCGCAATGCGTCAATCAGTGGTGATATGATCAAAAAAATATCTGAAACAAATTTTGTTAATTTCCAGTGTGTTCATAAATCTGTATTAGATTAATTTAATTACTTTTTTAATAATAAATATGTCACAGCTCGTAGTTTTACTGTGTCCTAAGTTAATATTATTAAATCCAAACATGAAAATGTTATTTTTTGACATCTCATCAAAGATGAAGAAGAATATGGAAGTGTGGGCATTTACGGGGCTGACGACCGTCATAGGTTGGTTTAAGTGATCACTTTACACACGTGTAACATTCGCCAATTCTACCCATATTGACAACCACACTACTCAAATTCTTGGAAGTTCTATATATATGAACCAATTTAGAAACCTTGTTCTTGAATCACTAGAACTTCACTAGAGACATCTATTGGTGAGATGTAAAGAAGCTTTTTTTTAAGCAGAAACTCGTAAATGCCCAGACTTCCATATTCTTCTTCATCTTTGATGAGATGTCAAAAAACAATATGAAAATAACTCCTGTAATTGGAGATAATCCAGATTTTGTGAACAAGTATTTGGACACACTCAAAATGTTGAATGAAAATGTTGACGAAAATTTAATATCATTATATATTGAGTGTAGCCAAATATTTAGTAACAAATTCTGGATTTTTTTTGCACTTCGGAGTTATTTATACGATTTTTATAAGATAATTTTGATAGTTTTTTTGTGGATAATATTTCAACATATATTGCAGCGTTTTTTAAGAGATCGTCAAAATAAAATAAAGAAAAATATCAGAATTCACAACATTTGAGTGTGTCATAATTTGACCAGTTATTTTATTTACCACATTTTGAGTGTCATAAGTTGACCAGTTAGTTTATTTATAACATTTTGAGTGTGTTTTAATTTGACTGTAAAAATATGAAAATATCAAAAATTTTACTGTGCAACAGATCTTTTTGGGTAAAACCTGAATGTTTTTCTCCATTTGAAAAATATTTATTATATTTAAAAAAATAATTAAACAATACCTTTTCTTCAAAATGCAAAAACAACACTTTTTGCCCTGTAGCGGGTAAATATTAAGTTAAAAATATGCCGCTATTGCTGGGATATAGTACATTTTTTGGGCATTCCGAAAACAGGCACAACTGAAAATTGACTATTTTTGATATATGACGTTGTTGAAAGGAGTGAGTGATATATCCATGAAAATATTACCTTCCAATGCCTCCACTCACAACCCATCATATATTTTAACATCATTTTATATATATTTACGTAATCTTTTCAATCAGAGTGTTAATTCTTCGTGGTTATTGAAATTTAACAACGTAAATAAACAATTTACGTTGTTAAATTTATTTCTGACGTATGGGAGTTATTTCATGGTCGAGACATTAAAACTGACACAATCACCAATTGAAAGGAAACGGAATCACATATTATTAGTGGAATAATTAATTAATTTTATCAAAACACAATGTTAATGCATCTAGATATTCAGATACGAGACATACACACGACTGCCAACTCAAGGGTATGTTGAATATCAAAAACAATTATTTTAATATCTTATTTATATGAAACCTGCATTCAAATTCATAGTGAGATGTTATTATTTTTTAATCTAAGTGAATAAAAATATTTTTTCTTGAATGTTTTTCGCAGATACTTTGTGGCACATTTTATAAACTTTATAAAAGTAAACAACTTTATTTTAACCACTTTTTTATAATTAGTACACTTTAACCTACCGGTTTCGACAATAACCTGGGGTAAAATTGTTTTTTTACGGAGTGTGTGGAAGTTTTCGGTAAGGGAAAGAAATTAACTATGAGTATTTCTATGTTTTTATGTTTTAGAATTTAATAAACCCTGATGATGACAAGGTTCTTGTCGAAACCGGTAGGATAAGGTGTACTGAAAACGAAGTTGTTTAATTTTATTAAGTGAATAAAAACATAAAAATCAGTTCGTTCAAAAACCTCAAATTTCCTCAAATTATCCACCGATAGGTTTAAAATTTTGACACAACGTTGCATTGGAATACGCGTGTTTGACAAGTATTTTTACCTTCTAGAGGTACAGCTGAACAGAGAAAGAACGGAGCAGGGTTGCTGCCACTACTTTTTCTGGATGTGGGAGAAAAGGAACAACCCTGATTATGAATGTGGAGCTGAGCAGACCATAAGACACATGGTGCAGGGCTGCCGACTCAAAGGGTTTGGTGGTGAGCTTCGGGATATCCATGAGGCGACCCTGGAGGCGGTGGACTGGCTAACGAGACTGGAGCCAAGACTCTAATTCCAAAAGACCATTATTCCATATTCCAATGTTCCATATTCCATAGGAGATATTTATATATTGATGCTACATATCAATATATTGATACTACGTATCAATACATGAATAGCAACGTATCTGTTGCGTATGTTTTCTGTTTTATGTGTTTACTGGTATGCTGTTGCCTTAGAGCTTTTATTTTTACTTTATTGCTCTTCTCAACTTGTACGTCTTATAACTGTTTTTGTTTTATTTTTTTGTATTATTATTTTTTATTAATCTTCTTTACTTTTGCTATAATTTATTCTCCCTGTTTACTTTTAACTCATTTAACATTTGTGAAATTTTGTAATTGGAATGTTACAATTACCTGTTTTATTTGTTATTCATTATTGTGAATGTATCTTTTTTAATGTTCTGTTAAATTTCTAAATAAATAAAATAAAACAAATAACTAAAATAAGACGCAACCCACATGGGTGAAGTAGAAGCCGAAGATACACGAAAAGTATGTACATGCAAGAGATAAGATTATATTTATAACAGCTTTTTAACGCAATGGCAGCGCCATCTGTTGCACGTAACAGCAACACACGCCATAATAAAAATTGCTCATGGCAGATTGTCATTCAGAATTTTTAATGTATTCGATTGCATCGTTGATTTTTGTTATTTTCATTGCTTCACGATCATTGTAAAGTTTTATATTATCCACTGACACTTCGTGATGGAATTGCATTTTTAATTTATTATTAGATAAAAACCAATATTTTTAGCTTTTCCACTTTTTTATTTGACCAGCGACCGGGTTTCGTCGTTACCGACATCATCAGACTGGTCTGACCAGTCTGATGATGTCGGTAACGACGAAACCCGGTCGCTGGTCAAATAAAAAAGTGGAAAAGCTAAAAATATTGGTTTTAATCTAATAATAAATCATTGTAAAGTTTTACATATTTTAAATTAGAGCTTTCTTTTTCATTTAATTTGACAGTGGCGCAGTACCGCATGACCGGGATCAGCTAATATATTAACATAACTTACATAAATGCATTTAAATCCAGTTGTATCGGTTCTTTTACAGTTAAAATTCCATTTGATGAACTGCCTTCATCACTTGGCCCATACATTGATTAATGAGTAGGGGAAACCGTAGTTCGGAGTAACATATTTTTCCAATTCTACAAAATTTTTATTCATTTCAAAGAAAATAACAGTCAATAACAAACAAAAATAACAATATTTACAATTATGTTGAAGTACTATTTTAGAGTAATTTTTCCATTAATTGATTCGGCAGTCACTTTGTGGTAAAATCTATCCATTTTTAATTAATGTTTAACTAATAAAATACCGCTATTTCTTAAAACCTACTGTGACACGTGTTTCGATGCATTCCGCATCATTTTCAAACACCGTATGTGAAGCTAATTCTAAATTTTAGATGTTAATTTTAAATTGTTATTTTACTATATAAATTGCAGTTACAAACGAAAAAAAAAGTATGATTAAATAATTAAAATGTAACTTTGTTTTAAAATCACTATAAATATTATATTATAACTTAATTATAATGTCTACCGGTTTCGAAGCTAACCGTTACTTTGTCAAGACTGATTAATACTAAAACACTATCTACTAAACAATATATAATAAATTATTTTTATTATTATTATTTTTTTTTACATCTCACCAATAGATTTTTCTAGTGAAGTTCTAGTGATTCAAGAACAAGGTTTCTAAAATTGGTTCATATTTATAGAACTTCCAAGAATTTGAGTAGTGTGGTTGTCAGTAACGGGTAGAATCGGTGAATGTTACACGTGTGTAAAGTGATCACTTAAACCAGCCTATGACGGTCGTCAGCCCCGTAAATGCCCAGACTTCCATATTCTTCTACATCTTTGATGAGATGTTAAAAAAAAAATGAAAATAACTCCTGTAATAGGAGATAATCCAGATTTTGTGAACAAGTATTTGGACACACTCAAAATGTTGTATAATAAATTAAACTAAAAATGTCAGTACAAGCCTGAATTCTTATAATTTGCATTAAACAAACATATATTTTTTTAATTTATATTATACTTATATTTTTATATTTGTACGTACTTATACTTTTTATATAATATCCTACCAATATTATTAAAATACATTTCGAACTGGTGTTTTTTTTATGTCGCTTGAGACGGGATTAGATAATTGTGTACATATAGTTATGATCTTAACAAAGACATTGGTATATTATATTTATTTAAATACATTAAATAATTCCTTATTTTCAAACTTTGAAATTAGCCCGGCGCAGGAGGTAAAAATACTCGTATAATGGGGCAAAAAGCATCAACGACCGAACGGGTAGAAATACCTTTCCCGTCCTTGGTGTATTAAAATATATCGCTTACTCCTTTCAAGAACGCCGTAAATCAAAAATCGTAAATTTTCAGCTGTGCATGTTTTCGGAATGCCCAGAAAATGTACTATATCCCAGCAAAAGAGGCATATTTTTAACTTAATACTTACCCGCTACAGGGCAGACAGTATTGTTTTTGAATTTTGAAGAAAAGTTATTGTTTGATTTTTTTTTTAAATACTTATACAAGATATTTTTTAAATGGAGATAAAACATTCAGGTTTCACCTAAAAAGATCTGTTGCACAGTAAAAAGTTCAATAAGTGGCTGGATATTAATTTTTAATACATTTTATTATATTTTTAAACTTTAACAACGATCTCCTGAAAAATCAAGTTTTTTGATATATGACGTTGTTGAAAGGAGTGAGCGATATATTGATAGTAATAAATATGTAGAGAATTAATCCATCTTATACCGTCGCATTATTTAAATAACTATTTATATTCAACAGTAAAAAAAAGTAATCATCCGTAATACAATGTATTTTCAATACATTGTATTATATTTTTAAACTTTAAAAACGATCCTTTGAAAAATCAAGTTTTTTTATATATGACGTTGTTGAAAGGAGTAAGCGACATGTATCTCTTATTTTGTAAACAGCAGTGACAGCGTTTGTTAATTTATATTATTAGCCTTTTTTATTCAAATTTAACCATAAAATTTGTTCTTAAGAGAATTCCTAGGAGCTCCGTAATATAAAAATGTATTATCAGTGTAATGATTATTCCATTGAGAATGTGACCATTGTTTCTGCATTTTAATGTTCACCGAATGATGTATAGTAGACACGGGTAGGTACCAGAAATGTTTTCACAACAAACAAAAAGAAAATGTTAGAAAGTTTCCGTCATTTTGGCAATTAAATTACGAATTCCGGAAAGAAGTAGTTACTATTTAACAGCTAATTTAAATAAATTTATTGCTTGAAAGATTTTTTCCAAGAACTAACTAAAGCCGAAGAAATAAAACGGGCAATAAAATTGAAGATGATTTGGAAGTCGTGTTAAGATTTTTATTTCAGTTTTAATTGGTTATTAAATTATGACGTTTTCTGTATGTCGCTGACGCAAAAAGGCTCATCTTTATATGTAATTGTTATGGATATCATTTCAATTTTAAAACATGCAAAGAGATTGTATAAATCTGCCAATTCATTTGTACTTTTTTGTGGATTTCATTTAAATTCAACTATGTTGTCCAGCCACACTCTTAACTAATTAATGACGTGTGAAAATTTGCATTGCAAGTTTTACTTGGTAAATACCACCTTTTTTTAAATCGATGCATTCCGCATCATTTTTAATTACCGTATGTACAGCTATAAAGTCTCAATTTTAGATTTATGTCCTTGTGACATAGAAGGATGAAGAGAAAATTTTCTTATATAGTTCACTTTCAAGAACGTCATAAATCAAAAAACTTCATTTTTCAAGAGAACGTTTTTAAAGTTTAAGAATGTAATACAGCGTATTAAAAATACATTGAACTCTTTACTGTGCAACAGATCTTTTTAGGTAACACCTAAAGGTTTTTTCTCCATTTGAAAAATATTTGGTATATTAAAAAAAAAAATACGTTTTCTTCAAAATGCAAAAACAACACTTTCTGCCCAGTAGCGGGTAAATATTAAGTTAAAAATATACCTCTTTTACTGGGGTGAAGTACATTTTTTAGTCATTCCGAAAACACGCACAACTGAAAATTGACGATTTTTTATTTATGACGTTCATGAAAGGAGTGAGCGATATGTTTAATCGAAAAATCATACGTCTGTGCTTTTCAGCATAAATATTTTTTTCAATGTTTACTTTGAACTTTTAGTCAGATACATATATTAGAAACTGGATACCTATTTGTGTAGTAAAAAGTGCAATAAAAAGTTAGATTAATGATGCCCCATTCATAATATATGTCCCTTTTTTACTTTCTCCTCATTTCATTCCATATGAACACGTGCAAATCAAAAGTAAGGTAGTGGAATGGGGGGGAGGGGATCATCAAATTAAAAATATTAGAATAAACTTTTGTCAAGATGTTGGATTATTAGCTAATAAATTAATATGAAAAATCACAAGACTATCGATAACATTCTTATTGAAATCTGTAGGGAACTAAGGAAGATATTAAAATTTAAAAAAATATTGTAACTGCAGACAGTTGGTAGAATTCCATATTGAATTGTTCGGTAATATATCCAAAATAAAACAAGGTTTGTTGGATTCAATTCTACATTTATTTATGTATATCTTAATACGTGACGCGTTTCGTCTTCTTAGGACATTATCAAACACTCAAGAGTGTTTGATAATGTCCTAAGAAGACGAAACGCGTCACGTATTAAGATATACATAAATAAATGTAGAATTCAATCCAACAAAAACCTAGTTTTATTTTGGATATATTACCCAACAATTAAAATCTAAACTTTCTGTTCAATAAAACATAGTATTCTACTGCTGGCAGTGATATCGGTTAGCGATAATCGTATCCTACTCAAGATAAAATCGTCCAGAATCACCATACGTTTACACTTACTCCAATGTCCCCTCACATGTTTTGATGCATGTACTATAGGTACATATGTAGACTACTAAAACTGTGGAAGACATTAATTCTATCCCAAAGGTCATCAGTTCGATAGTCTAATGGTAAATAGGCCTTTTTCAGGATGTAGGATGATTAGCTAATAAATTAATGTGAAAAATCACAAGACTATCGATAACATTCTTATCGAAATCTGTAGGGAACTAAGGGAGATATTAAATTTTAAACTATAGATATTATAATAAAACGAAAAATGTGCGTTTGCGTACGTTATTAAATTTCCATCATCGAACGTTTTATGACGTCATATGGTTTATATTGTCTATGATTTATAGAGCTGTAATAGTAGTAGGGAGGGTGGACCATAGACATCAATAAATAGAGCCGCCAATAATTTAGCAATGACACCAACATTAAAATAACTCCATCGTTTCTGTGACGTCATTCATTGCCAACATACGAAAATGACGTTTTTTCGAAGGCGAATTTTCCAAAAGAAAATGATGAATGAAAATATTGATCATATCGGGTGTTATAAACACAAAACGAGTCTAAAACAATCGCATGAATGAGTTTGCTTTCAAAGTAGAAAACTAATTTGAAATATGAATGAATCTAGTTGTCCGAGTTTTACACTATGATTATAGAACTAATGTAATGCTCAATTAATTACTTTAAATATATTTTAACGCACGAATATACCATAGTTAAGAGTTTATATATTCCAAATTTTGCGATCTAAATAATACCGAATCGAAAATTAATCGAAAACAATAAATCGTTTTGAGAGCAATACGAATCTAGATTCGAATCAAGATGCAGTGAGGCTTTCGAATATGGATTAAAATGATCTAAATATTGGCATTGATCTTGGAGTCTTGCTCTTAAAAATCAGTGAAACTTGACGGTACGATGACCCATCGGCGGATAATATTCACAGAGTGAAAGTGCAAAAAGTTTCTCCAGCACCCGAGATTCAACAAGTATCAATAACCAATCAAAGGACACCTTTCTACAAATTCACACAACTTTCCATGAGATTAATCTCGTCGAGACGTAAACGCTCTAAGTGGGACAGTAACCGCACGATTTCGTATTATATTTTCTCAGCGTAATTTTATAAATTAATCATTGACTGTGTGCTGTTATGGAAATATATTTTTTTATGTTTAAAGTAATAACATATAAAATAATTAAAGTGGCCACCGGCGGTCGCCTTTCTACAAATAATAATATATTTGTTATTGGTACAGTGTTTCATATCGTCGTTTAACTGAAAGTATGTAGCTAAATACATAGTTGTAAAATAATTGACTGATTTTTAAACCGCAATTATATATAACATACTAAATCTTCTCCTCTTTGTCCGCCTCCGTAGTGTTATGGTCAGCTCGCTCGGTTGCTCAGGGGGAGTCAAATAAATATAAGTGATTTTTTCACTATAATTTTTATTCAATATTACCCTGGACTGGTAGGTACCTGAAGCGGGGGGCTGATCACTTTTCCAGCGTTATAACCATATTAAATAAATAATAATAAAAAAGTATACTTTTTTAGGGTAACTAGAGGTTTGTAAATTTCCTTAGCATCCTGTGTAAAGATGGTGAAATGATTACTCTCACGTAATCTTAAAACACAATCGTGGTATTTTCGAGTCATGTTCCTATGTATAAAGTATCCTATGGTGCCTTCGATGGTTGAGAAAATTGCAACCGCAAAATGGATTCACTGCGCTGCGTAGTTGAGTATTTTACGTAGTTTTTCCATAGAAAATAATATAAATGTAAAACCAATTTAATTTACATACTTTAAAAACAAATAAACTAAATGATGGTTTATTTAAAATAATTTATACCGTCTGAAGGTTTTTACCGATTATTTTGAAATTTTGAAACAACGTTGCATTCAAATACATGCGTCATTTTATATTTATGTACATCTGCGACAGGTGATTTACCGGTGACAGGCAAAAACATAAATTTTCGGACAGTTTTTACGGACAGACAGTTACAAACAGATTTTGTACCTCAATTTGTTGAACGTAACAGCAAAGCACTCAATACTAAAAATTGGCCATGGGGACAGCGTATTTATTTATGTACATAGGAACCCATAAGAATCACAAAACTTATTATAAATATGTACATTCTCTTTCCATTTTTTCTATTTATACAGATTAAGCCATAGCAGCATATGACCGGGTACAGATAGCAAACAATAAAACTGAAAATGATCGTCAAATATCGCATTTTTGTAATGTAGGGTTACATTGGTGTATTTTTTTTAAATTTAATATATTTAATTTCTAAACATACTCGTATATAAAAAAAGATAAACATACTAGGTATTAACATGTGACGTCTTTTCATTCGTTATTATACTGGGCTGCAACGTATGATGTAGATTTTAACGTTACTTTATAAGTAAATTTAAACAATAATATCTACATTCATTTTAATAAGATTGCTTGTAAGTAAACATCATTTCATTAAAATGAGAAAATATGTCGCAAAGTGGTAGTTTTGTTGTCAAAATTATTATTTGTAAGTGTAATATCATCATAAAAATGCATGACGAATTTTGATTGGCTACAAATTTAAGGCTCTTTGGTTTCTAAAGAAAATAAGATTGACATTTTTTAAAAATATAAAGCGTCTATTTTAAATGCTTGTCTGCAGGTATGATAGTAAGGATAGGGAAGGTAAATGTTAAAAAATACATCACAAACACCCCGACCAATTGAAAATAACGAGGTTTTGAGTGATTGCATTACGAAGCTATTTTGTTTGTTTCTTTAAATGTAGTAATAGTACCTTTTTGCGAAATGTATCTTTTTTAATGTAACAATTTTCAAATTACTAAAACATAATTCAGTTATTTTTTTTCGATGGCAACACAAAACAAAAGTAAACCATTATTGGATTAAGGTATTGGGCATTCAGAAAAAATATCATATTGGAGCAGAACGTTTACGCCTACAGGTAACCATAGAAGTCAGACGATTTACAGCTGTCTGCCTTATACGTCTGCCGGATCAACATTTAATTTGAGATGTGTTCAAATCGTTACAAAAAAATGTAAAGACTGAAGTATGATTTGAATGACTTCAATTAAATACAAATATGTACTAAGAAAAATAAGAAAAAACAACCGAGCTTTGGATATTTAGTCTCATTGTACAAGTGTAGTGATAGTTCAGACAGTATTAACAAAAATAAAAAATCTCCTCAGTAAAAAAAAGCTTTTTCATCTCACCAATAGATATCTCTAGTGAAAATTCTAGTGATTCTTGTACAATGTTTCCAAATTGGATCAAATATATAAAAAATCCTAGAATTTGAGTATTGTGGTTGTCAATAATGGGTAGAATTAGTGAATGTTACACATGTGTAAAGTGATCACTTTAACCAGCCTATGACGGTCGTGAGCCCCGTAAATACCCAGACTTCCATATTCTTCTTCATCTAAATTAAGATGTCAAAAAATAGTTAAGTATATAAGTTTTATAAAATAAAACAACTTTGTTTTTAATCACTTTTTTATTGGTAAACTTTTTCTCCAACCGATTTCGACAAGAATCTTGTCATCATCAGGGTTTAACATGTACATGTAAAACTGTTGAGTAAAAACAAATTTGTTTTATTTTATAAAGTTTGATAAATGTGCCACTAAGTATCCTCAAAAAACATTCAAGAAAGTATATAAGTGTTAGGTAAGGTACTTTATTTTATAGTTGTCAAGTTGGGATACCTATAATATTGACATATTGTTCGAAGGGTTGTTTTTTTTATATGGAAATTGCATTTATTATTGACCTTTCTTATTATGTACAAGGTTTACAGATCATTAAGTGATTATTCGTAGGGTGAACAATCCATTATCTGACATGATAAATAAATAAATAATAATAAGACCCAGTACAAAAGTAAATTCACTTCCTATGTAAACTCACCAAGGAAAATCATAGAACTAAAATCGTACACCTACTATATTACTAACTATTACTACACTTAATCAAGCTAACTTAAAATCATCGAACTGTTTATACTCATGCCTGCAAGATAGCGGTGTTTTTGCCAAGAATTTTCACTCGTGTACTACATGAAATTATAGCAACTTTAAACATAAAGAGTAAACCCACTCACATAGAAATAGACTAGAAAATCATAAAGTTGGAGCCTAAGTAGGGCCACGACTAAGCGGTATTGCATAAGTCGTAGTAGCTAGATTTCATTGTCACTTGGACGTTAGGGAATTCAGTATTTTTGCCATGAATTTTCACTCATGAATCATATAAAATTATAGAAAAATAAATAGCAAACCCACTCACAAGTAGGAATAGACTACAAAATCATAAAGTTGGAGACTATGTAGGGCCATGATAAGCGGTGTTGCATTAGCCGCAGTAGCTAGATTTTATATTCATTCGGACGTTAGGGAATTCAGTATTTTTGCTACGAATTTTCACTCATGAATTTTATAAAATTATAGAAATATAAATAGCAAACCCACTTACAAGTAGGAATAGGCGAGAAGCTTATAAAGTTGGAGCCTAATTACGAACATGATAAGAGGTACAGCATAAGCTGTAGCTAGATTTCAGAGTCACTTGGACGTTAAGTAATTTAAAAAAAACTAACCAATGGACAATGTGTTTATTTAAATACCAGTTTCTACTCAATACTTTCGGTTATATTCGTGATCGATAAATGATTTTTTTAGATTCTGTATTTATTTTTCTTCTAACCTTATCTACATCCAACAATGCATAGTGCACCTCATCGTATTAACGAATAATCATCTCAAACGTTAATTACACGAAGACATGAATTGAATTTAGACCAATTAGTATTTAAAAGTATATAATGAATAATTATTTATAATTTATCCGCATATTTAAAAAAATCTAGTATTAATAGTGCTTTGTTTAACTTTTTGTTTCTTTTAGAGAAGTGTGAGCTAATTACATACACATACGGTTGTTGTCTTTAATTAATAGCTACACGTCCTAAGAAGATAACAAATGTGATAAAATATTTTTAAATAAATATAAAGCGAAGAAAATTAATCACTATTCGTAAAATTATAAATATTTTGACGAAGTGGATTCAAATTTAATATTAAAAATAATAAAAGTATTAATTAATGTAGAACATAATTTATTCTATTCGAAAGATTGACAAAATTCATGGCGAAAAGACATTTATCTTGTCTTTCTATTCCTGTTTTAATTAGATTGTATCAACCCAAATGTTGAACATCAACAAATCAATTATAGTGCATAAAAAATCAATAATAACGCTTTTTGAACAAATATGTACATATAAAGGCGAATCCGTGAGACAAAATATGTCATTAAAATACAGAAGAGAAAGAATAATATTTTGGAGAGACTATGTCAATAGGATGGATGAAATAAGGATCCCATACATTACGGCTAACGATATAAATGTGGTTGAAGGGAGTGACCAAAGTATTCGACGTAGTTAAAAGTTATTTTTGGCCAACACAAAAAAAAAACGGATGATTACATCTAATAAGCTATTTATTCACTGAAAAGTAACAGTTATCAATTATGTAGTATTGATCCGCAGATGAATAAAGCTGCCTTAAAATTACGGGATATTTTTTAATATAGCGTTTTTTTTTAAATATTATTATTTATGTGCTGAAACTTAAATGGCAAGGTTTGGTGAAATAATACGTTATTGGATCATTATAATGTTTTTTTTTAATCTTATATTTGAGTGAGATTTTAAATAATATTTAATAATTTTGCTTTGCTTCCTTTTCTTGTCTACCTTATCCAAAGTTTCTCCTTACTCATATCTGTATCGATTAGCCTATCTTATATCATTACTTCGTAATGACTACGATAGCTTGATCGTTAATTGCACTAAGACGAGGTGATCAGTCCTGCGCTTGATTTGATGTTATCAGCTTTCAGAGTTAAATTAGCTGTAATGCTTGGTCTAACGTAAGATATTGTTACCAAGTAACATATATGTCAAAGTTATGTTTAAAGACGTTTTAATCGTCGTTATGCACTAACTACTCATAATGAAAAATCGGTTTTTATATTGAGTTTTTAAAAAAAGCGGTTCCCATAATGTTAGTTTAAACTGATTTATGTTATAAGAAATTCCTCTTCCTAAAGTTTTTTCCCCTTTTTTCTATTTTTAAATTTCCCTTAAAAATTTGACTTTTTAAGGATGACTATAACTAAACCGAATTACTAATCAGAATATTCTCACATACTCGTACTTACCTACCAAAAATATATCTGAATCCATAGATCTAAATTTTGAAGACCAACTGTCAAAATGATAGAAAAAATAATTATAAAAAAATTTGAAAAGTAAGTACCTACGTAAAAATGTATTTTTTTAAAATTATTAATACTATAAGTGGTTTGACATTATGTCATTTAAATTTTCTGTTAACCGGAGATCTGGGCGCTAAGCGCGATTACAACTCAAAATCATGTCGTTTTTATATTACTAAATGTTTGTTTTATTTTATTTTACGAGTATTACAAATAAAAACATACCTGTATGATGGATTGCAATCAACCTTCCTTCCCCCTATAGTGAAATAATCCTTGGGAATGTTTGCGGTTCACTAACACTTTTGAACAAAATCAAATCAAAGTTGCCATTAACTTAAAGAAATTGTCGTAATTTGATTTAATTATGTATTTTTTTAATTCCACAGAAATAACCACAACACGTGACTAGATAAACACAGGTCAGGAATCCGATTTGAATACTAATATGTAGTCGTTTTAACATGAGATAATCATTGGGTCGTGAAAAACATGGACCGCATAATGACCGTTGCGTTAGTCAAACAAACTTCTGCTTCGCAAATCGATCACGTATTTTCAAGGCACACTTCCAACGTAATCGGTAATCCTAATTTTGATTTAAAAAAATATATATTTCAAAAAACACTGGAACATTCAAAATTTTCAGAACTTTTCACATAAATGTTTTAATTTCCCGCCGTTTGGTGACAGATGGAATTTGGACTTCTAGCCGCTCGTAAGTTTTTTTTTTGAACAACGCGAAAAGCGGGAAATCGATTTTTGAAAAGTCATAGAAGTTCGTTCTATGAAACGTCAAACTCACATGGTATTTACGTGAAGTATGCGCGATCTGGACCGTTGGATGGTTCGTTCAGCAATGAAATACTGTTAGCCGCAAGACCCGTGTTCTTGGATGTGTTGAGCCGGTCGTGTAGTGTAACATAAGACGGAAGCTAGTGTGTGTGAGAGATCTTGGGATGTTCCCAGTTCCGTACCTCCACATGTCTCGCGGTAAAAGAGAAACTACCGAAAACCGCATGCGCTAATTTTTCGAAACTAAATTTCGTTCGCATTATAATCTCCACTTACCGCGCCCGGGGCCATGTTATTTTTTTTTAATTATTCTGTACCGCGTCGTGATTAATTGTAGTTTTTATCATATCTAATAACTTTTCTTAGATGCGTGCATTACTTTTAGTTTAAACCATCCTAATATACTTTCATGGTTCATTAATTAATTTTTTTTTCAATAAAAAAAAATATATCAGATGCTTTGATTTTTGCTCCAATTACACAAAATTAAATGATTTTTTAAATATTTTTTTTTTGAAAGTTGTATAAAAAGCAATCTTTGGCAACTATTTGTGGAGAGGAAAAATACGAATTAAAAAAGTACATATATAAATAAAAATTACGTTTACTCGATTCTTTTTTTTTTATTACGCATAATTTTTTTTTGCATATTATATATAACATAATATTTACCGTAGAACGGGGCTACTTGCGCTTTGATGTGTTACTTGAGCCCAATACAAAAAAAAATATTTAAATCTGTATTTGGTCTACAATAATGAACGTATAATGACAATAAGTGTCACCTGTCAGGGAAACAATGAATCATGTCGATACGTTCATTATTGTAGACCAAATACAGATCTAAATATTTTTTTTTTGTATTGGTCTCAAGTAACACATCAAAGTTCAAGCAGCCCCGCTCTACGGTTCCAGTTTTGATCAACAAGCTAGTAAAAAGTATTTTTTTAAAATTTCACGATAATTAGAAAAGATGGGCGTTGAATTGCCCAAAAATTGTATGATGTTATTTGTTATAATCTTTTGTATAAGTATGCGGCTAAGAATGCGGTAATATAACTGAACTATAAGACCGCCAACAGCTGTTTGATGTATGTATAGGTAATAAATACATAACATTTTATCGACACCGTACTATCCCTTACCTAGCGGCATTTTCTCAATTCTGACATTGATCAATTCTCATATTTTTATATGTGCACGTCTGTAATATCGCTCACTCCTTTCAACAACGTCATATTTCAAAAATCGTAAATGTTCAGTTTTGCATGTTTTCGGAATGCCTAGAAAATGTACTATATCCCAGCAAAAGCGGCATATTTTTAACTTAATATTTACCCGCTACAGGGCAGAAAGCGTTGTTTTTGCATTTTGAAGAAAATATATTGTTTAATTTTTTTTTTAAATGCTAAATATTTTTCAAATCGAGAAAAAAACCGTCAGGTTTAACTAAAAAGATCTGTTGCATAGTAAAAAGTTCAATAAGTGGCTAGATATTTATTTTTAATACATTTTATTATACTCTTAAACTTTAAAAACGATCTCCTGAAAAATTAACTTTTTTATATATGACGTTGTTGAAAGGAGTGAGCGATATAAAAACCACCCTTGAGGTAGTATTTAACGTATATGGTGCTAGAGAAATTATGAGAAAGTATTTTGATAAATACATTTTTAAAAATATTTTTAAAAAATATTGCTGAAGACTGTCAATCATCATAGATTTCGTCTATAGTTGACCTGATGTTATTTTAAATGTAATATTTATTAGATTTTCATAAGTTTGTACTGACATTTCTTTGCACTAGTGCATTTTATAAGTATAATGAAATTACAAATTGTTTTACAGCGAAAAAATATTTTTTTCTTAAATTTATCTACTATGTAACAAAATTTATATATAATTCTACTTTGAAAGAGAGATAATGTCAATAGCAAAAAATAAATAAAAAATGTGTTGAAAATATCATTATTATTAAAAATATCACTTTAAACTTTTAAAACGCTTCCCTGTAAAATTAGTAAGTTTTGAGATTATACAATTTAAATGCGAGAAAACGATACATATATTTTTTTTTTCTTTATTTGGGTTAACAGCAGCAACACATGTAAAACAAAACAATTAAAGGATTTACATTAAACAAGCCAATTATAGTTAACCATAGAAACATAAAGATTACTACAAAATATTTATATATCTATCTTAAAATCTATATTGTTGGCTGTAGATTACTTATCTTAGTTCTTTTACCCATACCTAGTGATATCATTAGAAGTTTCCTCGTCATAACAAATAGTTAAAATGTTCTATGCAAGAAATAAGCGTCAATACTGAGAAACCTGCATTTTCAGAAAAGTCGTTTGATTTCACGTTTTTATAATACGAGATTTCTCTTCTGTCAATGATGTTGTATGTGAACTCGTCTATGGACAACTAGTATGACGAGATTAATACACATTTTCCATGGTGTATTCATAAGAGACGGGAGTAGAAGAATGATGAATTGTCGTGATTTATGGTACAGTAATTACAATGTGATTTGTTAAATAAATAGATTAATAATCTCCATTCGACTTACTCATAATTTTGTTTTAATCGTCTAAAACAGGGGTCGGCAACCTCTTGGACCTAGAGAGCAAACCGTGAGTAGCAAAACGGTTTGGAAAATTTTAAGGAGCCAATTTTAAATTTACAATGATTTGATTGAATGTTTAAAGCAACCAACAAGTGTTTTTAAGTAAAAGATTGTTTTTCAACACAGATACTTTTATTGCACAGATTCATACATCTATCGCATTTGTATAAATCAGCGCAAAAAGGTTTTGATAACGCATTTTTCTATTAAAATAAACAGTTTTTTTTAGGTTTCCCTGTTACACGAAAAATGTTTGACAGGTAACCTTCAACGATTTTTTATTTTTACTATGTACCAAGTATTTTACTCTTAATTTTTTGCGCAATGAAGACAGAATAAAACTAAAGTACAAACATATTTGAAAGTTCTAATTCCTTTTATGGACGGTATAATTTAAAAAAAACATAATTTCTTGGAAAATGACATTTTGAATTTTACAAAGAGCCAAAGAATTTTCTCGAAGAGCCATATATGGCTCGCGAGCCACACGTCGCCGACCCCTGATCTAAAATATATATATGGGCAACCATTGGCCAGCCGAGCTATTTTGTCTGGCCTGTGTGAACAGTTTTTTTCCAAGGATGAAACACACTAAATCAAAAATTTGATCGAGGATGACATGAAAACTTTAAAAATTCTAATGCTGAAATGTAAAATATAAAAAAGAGAAATTTATCCACAAAAATGTCAACCAAAATATTTTTAAAAAAAAAGGAATAATCCATACAACCTCTATTTTAGAGGCTTGTCTTCAGGAAGGATAGTAAGGTAAAAGTATTCATTTTGAAATTGGCGGGATCGAACCCGTGACGCCAGTTTCCCAGCATCTACCCAACTGCGCCACGACGCGAATTTTATTATGATATATATGATAAATATATATATATATATATATATATATATATATATATATATATATATATATATATATATATATATATATATATATATATATATATATATATATATATATATATATATATATATATATATATATATATATATATATATATATATATATATATATATATATATATATATATATATATATACATATATATATATATATATATATATATATAAACATATATATATATATATATATATATATATATATATATATATATATATATATATATATATATATATATACAGCTGCTCAACTGAACTGGCAATGCACAATGGGGTCCTGTTTCCAAACACAATGTATGAAAGTAAAGCATGGAGTTGAGAAAAGAAGGATGAAAGTAAACTGAATACAGTAATTTGCGGAAAAACGAGGTATCATAGATATTCGAATGTTGAAATAATGGCCATACACTAAAAACATAATGATATTCGTTTGAAGGTTTTTTTATCGACTTGAAATTGTTTGGGTGGCGTAAAATAATAATTAATATGTGATTGGTCAATGGTCTATTAGTTTTTATAGGATAATAGTAGGAAAAATAGCCCAGTGACATTTTAAGAAATAAATAGCGCACAGCAACGATTGAATGTACTGTTAATAATGATGATAATTGTAAGAAATTATAAATTATGCGCGACCATTCAGCATATCGGTTGCCCTTCTTACTTCCTGGTTTTTATTTTACAAAACATAAAATATTTCATCATTTGATTCGAAGTCACTTTGTGGTAATATCTATCAATTTTTTATTCAAATTTTACTTAGTAAATACCACTTTTTATTAAAATCTATCATGTAAATAAAAAAGAATTAAAAAATAAATAAAAATAAACAGCTCCTACCCCCTCTTCATACCTCAACGTCCTAAGGACACAATTATAAAATTTAGGCTTATGGTAGCTTCATATACGGTGTTTGAAAATGATGCAGAATGCATGCTAATCTTTACACTGCGCACTGTACAGGCAGACCGATGTGATATGGAATTTAAATAATAAACCAATTTTAAAATATGAATCGAACTAAAAATTTATTAAGAAAGTATGCAATATATTTATAAACCGTCATCCAAAAAGGCGAGAAGAACCTTGTTTTAGTAAAATCTTTAAAAAAATATTATAAAAGTAATTTAATAATTATAATCATTTTAAAATAATTAAATAATCATAAAGATAAATATTATTATTTGACATCTCATCGAAGATGAAGAAGTCTGTGCATTTACGGGGCTGACGAACGTCATAGGCTGGCTTAAGTGATCACTTTACACACGTGTAACATTCACCAACTCTACCCATTATTGTCGTTAAAAAAGTGAAATTGATAAAATGTCAAGTGGCTCTTTAAAAAAGAAACAAAATGATATTCGCAATTAATATGCGTTTTATGATGCTAAAAGTTGATTTGATATGGGTATTTTATAGCAAACATCGATTTGATACGGAAGTTATTAATGACGATAACTTGACCTTACTTCAGAACTTTTATTTATAATGAGGGTGACATTTTTAAACCGGTTGTCATGTGTGATTTTATTACCTCAATAATATCCAGTCTTCTCTAAGTCTGGGTCAACTCTTGAAACTTCTTTTATGGTAACATTTTTATCATATCAGCATCTCTCTCCTAATAATATATATGAACTAATTCTGAATGAATTTTGCATATGTTCAACTGGAGAAAACTATATACTTCACAAATTTTCAACTGAGGGCACCACCGTCTCCACATCTTTGAAAATGACAATTAACATACGAAATGAATCAAATATATCTCTCACTCCTTTCAACAACGTCATATATATTTAAACTTTAAAAACGATCTCCTGAAAAATCAAGTTTTTTTATATATGACGTTGTTGAAAGGAGTGAGCGATATATACAGCCTTTAAAAAATGCAATAAAGGTAGATGTTCAATAATGGCAAGATTTGTGAACGTGAAGTGTTTAAGGTGATAAAATTTGTGGTAACATATTAAAATTGGAGTAAGCTACATATAACGATTCATTATGACATTTTTTCAGTAGGCTTTCATTGACAAATCACCCTTGAGTCGTGTTGAACTTTCATGGTATTTTTTTTTCAGTACCTACTGTCTGACTTTTCATCATGGAAAGATTTACACCGCAATAACGTTTACATATTGTTCAATTTTAAAACGAAAATTTGCGCATATACTTTACAAATTTTTCTGACTAATGGCGCCACTATCAGATACACTTTCAAATCTTTTAAATAACTACTAGCTTGTGAAAGGAATCCAGACCATTACGTATACATTTTAATCCATTTTATAAAAATTAATGCAATGTGGATGTTCAACAACGGGCAGAATGGTGAATTTAATGGTCACAAATACTTGATTGTAAAAGCTTATAATACTCAAACTTCTATATATTTTCATATAAAAACGATAGATGCTTCGTTCAAAGTTTAGACAACTAAAATATGCATAACATTTACTTTAGTATTTAGAAATAACATAGATAAAGTCGATAAATATAATAAAGTAGGAATTTATTCCTTACAGTGCTCATCGTGTCCCAGCTTACATATAGGAATAACATCTAGAAATTTTAATATCCGATGTAAAGAGCATTCAAGATGTCTTAATAATAATAATTTTTCCGAATTTGCAAATCATCCAATAGAAAATAATCACTCATGTGATAAAAATAAAGGTCTAAATATATTACACACATGCAAAATACGACTTGAATTGGATTACTTAGAAATATTATAAATTAAAAAGGCAATTAATAATAATTTACAACTAATAAATACTCAAATAAACGATTTTTCTATAATTCCGTTATTAAATATGTTTCCAATCACCCAACCCTTTTGACTGCTAATCAATACAAAAAAATAAAGCCACTTGAGATCTACCCAAGCTCCTTTGCCTAATCGTCAAAATATTTTGAATATTGTTAAGTAGAAAGTGTTTTAGTATAAATTAGTCTTAATAAAGAAGCGGTTAGCTTCGAAACCGGTAAACATTATAATTATGTTATAATAAAATATTTATAGTGATTTTAAAACAATATTAAAATTTAAATATTTAATCTATCCTTTATTTGCTGAAAGTAAGAATGTACATCTTTTTGCATTCATTATTCTGTCTTTCTCTCAATGAAATTCTTCATTTCTTGGTCGTGTGACCAAGGGTTTTTTCTCTTTGCTTCCTTCTTAGTACAATTTTATAGGCTACTCCCGCTGCGATATACGGATATGGCATAAAATACCAACGGAGTACAAAGAAATTACTTCAAAACACATGTCGTGCGTTTTTTCCGCGGACTATCTGAATAAATATAATAGTTAAATTACAGTTCTCTCGATCCCGTTCCGTCCGTTCGTCCGTTATACACAACATGACTAATCAGATTAAGCATTAAGGTGGCTCGATACATTTTTTTGCAATTTTATTTCATATCAATATTGTAACAGTTAACTCGGTTTGATGATATTAAATAATAGGCTAGTGTATGATTTTTTTTATTTTATTAAAAACAGCCAATATGATTTAACATTCTTTTTGGCTAGATATGCTATTGACAAATAGAAACTGACGAATATACTACTAACTATGTAGTTATTATGATTTTTAAAGAATTTAACGCTTGTAATAAACCACTTAATGGGTTTAATTAGATTATACACGACTAATTTAAAAAACTAACAGAGTTTATCTACAGATGAAAATTAAAACTAAATAAAACTCGTTAAGTGGTTTATTACAAGTATTTAATTTTTAAAGAATATAGTCCACGAAGTTAATGCCGAATCAATAAAACATATAATTTGAAAGAATTCCTACTTTTTTTACTCCTATCAACACCCAGTGCTGCATAGGGCACCGCATTGAAAATAACAACCATTAAAGCCCTACTCCCAAACATAGAATTCAGTAAGCCACTGGCTACGTGATGGGCCACACGTCTCTCTACGTTAATTTTTTTTAGAACATACATATATTGGAATTAGTTTTTTTTTTTTAATGCAAATAAAGTTACAACCTTCAGTTATGAGGATCAAGACGGAATAGAAGTTTTTTTTTTAAATTTATATTGAAAATATATTTGTATATTTTTTTAACACCTTACCTCTCAATAACGTTTTTCTTTTCAAAACCATATATTTATTTTGAAAAAAAACTAATTCTATCAATACAAAAACAGAGTGTAAAGAAAAACAAACAATTATGTTAAATATTACCTGGGTTTAGAGAAAATTAAGTTGCGGGTTATTGATTATTGCGTTTTAACAAAATTTATTTAGGTTGTAACATTTCAATATATATAAAAGCACTTTTTTTTCATCGGCTATCGCTCCACCCTAGTATTTCATTTTGCGAAAGAAATCATATTACGTTGATATAAGCATTTTTACGAATATTATTAGTGCACATTCTATTATTAATAATTACTGGCTGTTCGAAAGTTCAACAGTGGTTAAAATCCATTTTTTCTGAGTCATTGCAAGTTAATTTAATTGTACATTATTAATGATTATGCATTTGACAGCATTATTTTTAGAAAGATGAAGCAGTTTTACAATGAATTTATTTAGTTTGATAAATTTAGCGGTGACTTCTGTAGAAAAAAATGATAAATCAAATTTGTAGTACTAAAACTAAAGACTTTTTTGTGCATTTGTGAATTTGCAAAAGGCGTATGATAGAACGAAACTGTGGAAGGTATTATCTGAGTATGGAGTAAGCAGTAAACTTATCCAAGGCATCGCAGCCTTGTACGAGGATAGCGCTACATGCATTAGGGTGAATGGTTAATTTTCATCCAGGTTTAACATCTCTTTGAAATGTTAAACAGGGATGTGTAATGTCGCCGTGGCTGTGTAATCTTTACATGTCCAATTGCATGAAAGAACTGAAAGGTTTTAATATTGGACTGGAAATGATTGATTTGATTGTCTGTTGACTTTTGTACGTTGACGATGCTGTACTTCTTGACGATAGTAGAAAAGACCTGCAGGAATTGGTGTCAAAGGAGTGTAATATGTGTAAAAAAAAAGTGATTTGCTGATGAAGTCATGGTTTTTGAAAGAGCTATGCTTGTAGGTCTGGATGTGAAATAGTAATAAATGGAGAAATTTTGGAACAGGTAGATGATTTCGTATATTTAGGAAGTATAATATGTTTTCTAGGAATGGAAATATTAATAAAGATAAAAAAGAGGGCGAATGCTGGGTACAGCATGAATGGTGCACTGAAATCAGTTATATAAACAACCAAAAAACCTTTCAGCAAAAGCTAAACTTTATGTTTATAAATTAATCAGTAAAACCAAGTAGTAAGCCCTGTAAATACCCAGACTTCCATATTTTTCTTCACTTTTGTTGAAATGTTATTAAAAAAATCTTGATACCTTATAATTATTTTATTTGAAATAAAAAGTTAACGGTCGGGTAAGAAAGAAACCCGAAGCACAGTTATTTGATAATATGCAAACAGCAAATTAAACGATTGTGTAAGACTATATTTTTCAATACAACTTTCTAGTAAATTTATTGTTTTATAATTAAGTACCAATGCATGGTTTATGTATGTATATATTTATATAAGTAAACTGTATTAAAATCTTTTTTCAATTAATTTATTGTGGATCCCTTATTGGGTTTTATTTTATATACGAGTGTCAGTTTGTACATGGCTATTTTTAAACATTTGAAAATTATAAAACATACCAATTTTAAAAGATATTCACCTATTATGAATGAAAAATTAGTGACATTATAACGTTAGATACATTTTCCTGTGCATCTTCTTCAAACTTCGCACCCCAAAGTTGCATAGGGCACTGCATCATAAAACGCAGTGTTATCTCGATTGTTAACACATGAAGTAAAAGTGATCAGCCCTCCGCTTCAGGTACGAGCCCAGGGTAAGATTGAATAAATATTACAGTGAAAATATCACTTATATTTATTTGACCCCCACCTGGGAATCAAACCCGAGACCTCTAGAACGGTCGCCGAACGTGCTAACCATTACACTACGGAGGCGGACAAAGGATATATCGCTCACTCCTTTCAACAACGTCATATATCAAAAATCGTCAATTATCAGTTATGCATGTTTTCGGAATGCCCAGAAAATGTACTATATCCCAGCAAAAGCAACATATTTTTAACTTAATATTTACCCGCTACAGGGCAGAAAGAGTTGTTTTTGCATTTTGTAGAAAAGGTATTATTTAATTATTTTTTTGAATAAACTAAATTTTTACTAATGGAGAAAAACATTCAGGTTTTACCTAAAAAGTCTGTTGCACCTAATCTGTTGCACAGTAAAAAGTTAAATAAGTGGCTTGATATTTTATTTATAATACATTTTTTTATATTTTTAAACTTTAAAAACGATTTCCTGAAATATCAAGTTTTTTTAATATATCACGTTCTTGAAAGGAGTGAGTAATATCTAGATTTGAATATAAACATTTATAAATTGTAAAACATGCCAGTTGTAAAAGGTATTCACCTATTATGAATGAAAAATTAGCCATATTATAACGTTAGATACGTTTTCCTGTGTTTAGGTATAATATTTATGCCTCTTGAGGAACACTTTCGTTTGGAATAAATTAACGGATCCGTTACGGGCTGCTTTGTATCCATTTTTAATAGGTTTAATTGCCATCGCGTTGGGCAAGACACAAGGAAAATAACTGTTAATTTAATAATAATAAAATATTAACTAATGCGCGGTAAACAGCGCACTCGAATCATTCAGAGCGGACTCGAATGCAGTCAAGAAGAACATGCACAACATTTTGAGTGTGTTCGGATAGTTGGTCACAAATCTGGATTTTATCCACTTATTAATTATTATTATCTGAGTATGGAGTAGTTTAATGGTCAGCACGCTCGGCTAACGTTCTGGAGGTCCCGGGTTCGATTCCCAAGGGGGGTCAAATAAATATAAGTGATTTTTTCACTCTAATATTTATTCAACATTACCCTGGACTGGTACCTGAAGCGAAGGGCTGATCACCTTTCCTTCATGTGTAAACGATCAAGATAACACTGCGTTTATATGACGCAGTGCCCTATGCGCCACTGGGGTGCGGATAAGGGTTTTATTATTATTATTATTATTAATTATTTATTTTTTTACAAATGTGTTAATAATATTAGTATATAACCACTCACCGAGATTTTATGTCTACCTGTTTCGATACGTACCCGTCTCTTCGTCAGGACAATCACTACCACAGCATGCAAACAATACCACCCTTCACCACCATAGCACCATTCACACACTTAAAACTACACAAAATGTTAAACACATGCGATTTTTGCATGTTTAACCTCGGCTCGTAACGCATATTTGTGCAGAAACCTTTAGTGCATGTTGGTCTTCGGGTCGACTATCTCATCAAAAGTGTCAAAAAAATAATATGAAAATAACTCCTGTAATTGGAGATAATCCAGATTTTGTGAACAAGTATTTGGGCACATTCAAAATGTTGTAAATATTCTTCATTCTTTTTCAGGATACTTTCATAGCACTCCAATCAACTTCCTCCCCTTATATCTTTGGAAAACACTTTTTAATATAATGCATGACTCTCGAGATTACATGACGCATACAAAAAAATAATTATACGCTAATGTTACCGCGGGATGTGAGTACACACACAAGTCCACATATCTGCATGAAATAATTATTATTGAAAAAGAAAGTGACCATTTTTGACAAGTGAAATTGGAATGGCAAACTTCGCACAAGGCGTTCACTTATACCAGTTAATATTGGCAGTAATTTAATCTGATTACAGAACAAAACAACTATTATAATATCTTCTATAATCGATGTAAGTAGCGGCTACAGACCAGACCACATAACTTTTTAAATAATTATGGAGCATGTTGGGACATTGATCATTTCCAGTAATGCTTTAATATTGTGGTAAAGATAGATTAATTAAACGTCACATTATGACAAATACTAAACATCCCCACTAACACTAACTAACTAACTAACTAACCATCACGCCGCTTCCCCGCAGGGGTAGGCAGAGAGAATAGAGCGCCACACCACTCTGTCCTTTCAAACATTCTTCGCCTCTTCCACGTTCATGCATCTCCTCATACATACCCGCCGATTGTTACGACTCCTAACCTGACCACTTTCAAGTATTTGGCATAACTGATCGCGCCATGTTTTTCTCGGTCTTCCTCTGCTTCTTTTCCCACTAACATTCGCCTCATAAATTTGTTTTACCGTTCTTTCGTCACTCATTCGTTCCACATGACCAAACCATCTCAACACACCTTTCTTAATTTTATCGATAATGCTTATCTCAGCTTTGCATTCCTTCCTTATTTCACTATTCGCACATCTATCATACATCGTTCTGTCGCACATTCTTCTGAGAGATCGCATTTCGACTGCATTCAGTCTATTTTCATCCTTCTTTTGCCAACTCCATGTTTCACTTCCATACATTAGAGTTGGAACCAGGACTCCGTTGTGCACTGCCAGTTTAGCTTCCGCTGATAGATTTTTATTTGCTATAACTGATTTCAGTGCACCGTTCACTTTGTTCGTAGACCTTTCGTAGAGATTCGTAGACCTTTTTTCGTTTATTTCTTTTTAAGATTTATGGGGATATTCGCAAACACAGAATATGTATTGGATACGTATTGTTTTTAAGGAAATGTATGGTTAATTTTATTTCAATTTTTTTAACTACTTACCTTTCAATGACTGTTTTTTTTTTCAAAACCGTATAATTATTTCGAAGAAAAACTTATTTTTTCATCGCGAAAACCAACTTTTTAAGAAAAAAATCAATTACGGAAAATATTACCTGGATTTAGAGAAAATTATATTGCGGCCTAACGGATACTGTGCCTCAATTAATAAAATGGTGATGTTAGACTGATTAAATCACATATTACAATAAATACCCAACACTTTTAAATCTTATTTTTTGACATCTCATCAAAGATGAAGAAGAATATGGAAGTCTGGGCATTTACGGGGCTGACGACAGTCATAGGCTGGTTTAAGTGATCACTTTACACACGTGTAACATTCACCAATTCTACCCATTATTGACAACCACACTACTCAAATTCTTGGAAGTTCTATATATATGAACCAATTTAGAAACCTTGTTCTTGAATCACTAGAACTTCACTAGAGACATCTATTGGTGAGATGTAAAGAAGCTTTTTACTAAGCAGAAACTCTTATATTAGTATGTGAGGTCCGAATCCTGGATTATAAAATCACACACATGAGAAACGCCAGAAAAAACACATGATTCGGATGACTTCCATGTTCTTCTTCATCTTTGATGAGATGTTAAAAAATAATAGTTATCTTTCAATAACTGTTTTTTTTCAAAACCGTATAATTATTTCGAAGAAAAACTTATTTTTTCATCGCGAAAACCAACTTTTTAAGAAAAAAATCAATTACGGAAAATATTACCTGCATTTAGAGAAAATTATATTGCGGCTTAACGGATACTGTGCCTTTATACAATGGAAAGCTTAGACTGATTAAACCACATATTACAACAAATATTTAACATTTTCAATTCTATTATGACACGTGTTTCGATGCATTCCGCACCATTTTCAAACAGATTTTAAGAAATAGTAGTATTCAAGTAAAACATAAATTAAAAATGGATAGATAATACCACAGAGTTACTGCCGAATCAATTAATGAAAATACCAACATCCCTAGTTTCACTATTGCTCTAATAGAGTTATGTACGCCCTTTTTCGTTTATTTCTTATCATTTATAGACATATACGTGTGTGTGAGTGTGTTTGGTTTGTCTATTAGTTAATTGGCTAGTTTGAACATGCTCAATTCTTTACGTAAGTTCAAGCAATATTTATTTTTAACTGTTTATTTTCCATATCCTTACTATCCTATCTGCGGACAAGCCTCCAGAATATACCAAAGTTTTAAGGATTGTGATTTTAATGAAAAAAAAGTATTATTAATAATATAATAATAATAACTCTTTATCCAAGCTTGACTAAGTGGTGGGTGCAATCCTTAGTCAGCCATATATGTTTTACAACATTTTTTACAATGAAATTAAAAATACTAAACAAATAAGAGACTGAAAGAAAAAAATAATAAAATAATACAACATTTTGAGTGTGTCCAAATACTTGTTCACAAAATCTGGTTATCTCCAATTACAGGAATTATTTTCATATTATTTTATGAAAATAACATGAAAATAATATGAAAATAACTCCTGTAATTGGAGATAATCCAGATTTTGTGAACAAGTATTTGGACGTACTCAAAATGTTGTAAATAAATATATCTGGTCGAATTACAAGCTTAATAATAAAAATGAAAATGGTATTTTCTGGCGTTTTTCATGTGTGTGATTATAATCCAGGGTTTGGACCTCACATACTAATATAAGAGTTTCTGCTTAGTAAAAAGCTTCTTTACATCTCACCATATATGTGTCTAGTGAAGTTCTAGTGATTCAAGAACAAGGTTTCTAAATTGGTTCATATATATAGAACTTCCAAGAATTTGAGTAGTGTGGTTGTCAATAATGGGTAGAATTGGTGAATGTTACACGTGTGTAAAGTGATCACTTAAACCAGCCTATGACGGTCGTCAGCCCCGTAAATGCCCAGACTTCCATATTCTTCTTCATCTTTGATGAGATGTCAAAAAATAATATAATAATGACTCTTTATTCCAGCTTGACTAAGTGGTGGGTGCAATCCTTAGTCAGCCATATATGTTTTACAACATTTTTTTTACAATGAAATTAAAAATAATAAGCAAATAAGAGAGTGAAAGAAAAAATAATAATAAAATAATAGTTTTGAATGTGTGTGTATGTGTGTGTGTATTACAAATCACAAATCAATAGGTGTTATTGTTATTTTAATGCGATAATTTTATTTGAAGTTTCACTTTTAGTTTGATAATATTGTAATTAAAATTATAAGAGTTAGTTTTAACGTAACTTTTTTTAATAATTCTAACTGTAAACGTCCGCCTCCGTGGTGTAACGGTCAGCGTGTTTAGCTACCGTGCTGGAGGTCCCGGGTTCGATTCCCAAGGGGGGTGAAAATAAATATTAGTGATTTTACACTAATATTTATTTAATATTACCCTGGACTGGTTCCTGAAGCGCAAGAGTGATCACCTTGCCTTCATGCGTAAACGATCAAGATAACACTGCGTTTATATGACGCAGTGCCCTATGCACCATTGGGGTGCGGATAAGGGTTTATTATTATTATTATTAGCTGTAAACTTAAACATGTTAAAATAATAAGCAAGTGTATTATAAAATATGGAAATACATATCGCTCACTCCTTTCAACGTCATATATCAAAAATACTCAATTTTCAGTTGTGCCTGTTTTCGGAATGCCCAGAAAATGTACTATATCCCAGCAATAGCGGCATATTTTTAACTTAATATTTACCCGCTACAGGGCAAAAAGTGTTGTTTTTGCATTTTGAAGAAAAGGTATTGTTTAATTATTTTTTAAATATACTAAATATTTTTCGAATGGAGAAAAAACCTTCAGGTTTTCCCTATAAAGATCTGTTGCACAGTAAAATGTTCAAAAAGTGGCTGGATATTTATTTTTAATACATTTTATTATATTTTTAAACTTTAAAAACGATCTCCTGAAAAATCAAGTTTTGTTGATATATGACGTTGTTGAAAGGAGTGAGCGATATATTGATTGGAATATATATGTAGAAAATTAATCCATCTTATACCGTCGCAATATTTTAATAACTTTTTATATTCAACAATAAAAAAAGTAATCATCCGTTGAATCGAACGAAAGTGTCTAAACTCGTCGTAAGTGAGAAAAACAATCTAAAACATATACGGAACAGTAAAATTAACTATTAAATGATGTAGAAAAATAATGAAAAATATAATGGCATGTGAAAATGGACTGGATCTCTTTTAGTCAATTCTCCAGTTAATAGCCTTAAAAACTGTAGGAGTAGTAATAAAAAAAAATCTAGGTAATGTGAGAATACAGTAAACCCCTCTATAACGTTGAAATAAGTACCTGCCTACCGCGTTATCGGAGAGAATGTTATAGAGAGTAAATATTTACAACATTTCGAGTGTGTCCAAATATTTATTCACTAATCTGGATTATTTCCAATTATAGGAGTTATTTTTCATATTATTTTTTGACATCTCATCAAAGATGAAGAAGAATATGAAAGCCTGGGCATTAAAAATGTCGTTAATAAATTAACTGGTCAAATTTTAAGCCAAAATAATAAAAAATGAAAATAATATTTTCTGGCGTTTCTCGTGTATGTGATTATAATCCTGGATTCGGACCTCACTTCGGAAAATTTAAAAGTTGTTAGTAATGTTGTAAAATAGATTATTTTTATTCTTTAGTTGTATGAATAACATCCTTTTTATTTGTATTATAAAATACGATAAATACAAAGGCAATTTAGTAAGTCTTCCGTATCGCAGAAGTGGCGTCACCTTTGGATGAAACGTGGAATCAAGAGTAGAAAGTTTGGTTCGAGTCTTTGCTACATTTTCATGTACGGTGGAAAGTCGTAAAGATGTCGCTCTTGTAAATTTGTTTTTATAAATTTCACAGTAGAAACCCTCTCGTCCTTCTTCGGCTAGTCCGTGATTTTTTAGAATATTTATTGGAATTTTCCGTTTTAAGAATATGTATTGAAAAAGCATTTTTTTTATTTTTTTTAATTCCTTACCTTTCAATAACTATTTTCTTTTAAAAAAACATATATTTATTTCGAAGAAAAACTTATTTTTTTCCGATACAAAAACGGTATTTCAATCAAAAACTTCAATTACGTCAAATGTTACCTTGGTTTAAAGAAAATTAGGTTGCGGGCTTTTGATTACTGAGCCTTATCAAATCGAATCTTATTAATTTTTTTAAACATTGAACGTTATTCTTTTTTTCTTCTTAAAACATTGTTTTTATATTGAAAATATGTACATGGTTTTTAAAAGAAAAGAGTTATTGAATAGTAAGAAGTTAAAAAAATACATAAATATATTTTTTAAACATACATATATTCTAAAAATGTCTGCCTCCGTAGTGTAATGGACAGCACTCTCGGCTACCGTTCTGAAGGTCCCGAGTTTGATTCCCAAGGGAGGTAAAATAAATATAAGTGATTTTTTCACTGTAATATTTATTCAGTATTACCATGGACTGGTACCTGAAGCGAAGGGCTGATCACCTTTCCTTCATGTGTAAACGATCAAGATAACACTGCGTTTATATGACACAGTGCCCTATGCACCATTGGGGTGCGGATAAGGGTTTTATATTATATATATATATATATATATATATATATATATATATATATATATATATATATATATATATATATATATATATATATATATATATATATATATATATATATATATATACCTACTAAAAAAAAGTTACTCTTTTTTTAAATGGCCGTAAAGGGACGTGTGATCCTTAACGCAGCCGGCCGCTTACTGAATTCTAAGTTTGCGAGCAAGGCTTTAAGCTAGATTTTAAACGCTGATACAAAGGGCACTGCAACCTGTCGAATTATTTTCATCTTAATTGTTATTTACAAACAGGCAAGGTCATCGGTCTTACGCTTCGGGTACAAGCTTAAGGTAATTTTAAATTAATATAGAAGAAAAGTCACTTTTATTTATTTTGTCTCCTGTATTAATCGAACCTGGGAACTCCAACACCGCAGCCAATCGCTGATTGTAATTAACATTATATAACTTTATTATCGAATATAAAAATAGGATTCTCAATATTATTTATATTTAAAGCATTTCTTTGGTTTATCATATTTACTTATTTATTTTTTTAACAAAAATTATAGTAATATTAGTAAATAACCTATCCCTAGTACATATTTGACCTCGGCTCTTAACGCATGCTGCAACCCTTAGTGCATGTTGGTCTTCGGGTCGACGAAAATTCACATGTCGCTCACTCCTTTCAAGAACGTCATAAATCAAAAATCGTTAATTTTCAGTTGTGCATGTTTTCGGAATGCCCAGAAAATTTACTATATCCCAGCAAAAGCGGCATATTTTTAACTTAATATTTACCCGCTACAGGGCAGAAAGTGTTGTTTTTGTATTTTGAAGAAAAGGTTTTGATTAATTATTTTTTGAAATATACTAAATATTTTTCAAATGGAGAAAAAACCTTCAGGTTTTACCTAAAAAGATCTGTGGCACAGAAAAAAGTTCAATAACTGGCTTGATATTTATTTTTAGTACATTGTATAATATTTTTAAACTTTAAAAACGTTCTCTTGAAAAATGAAGTTTTTTGATTTATGACGTTCTTGAAAGAGTGAGCGATGTTTTAAACATTTTGTATAGTTTTAAGTGTGTAAATGCTATGCTATGTAAGTGCTATGGTGGTGACGGGTAGTATTGTTTGCATGCTGTGGTAGGGATTGTCCTGACGAAGAGACGGGTACGTCTCGAAACCGGTAGACATAAATATCTCGGTGAGTGGTTATACACTAATATTACTTACATTTTTATAAAAAAAATTAAAAATAGTGTTTTCTGGTGAGGTATTCGTTTAATGGTCATGTTTGATGTTGTTAGAATTTTTTTATTTCTATTTTTTTTATGTGAATGAAAGTGATGAAAAGTTCTCTTGTAGAAAAATGTTTCAATGCTGAATTACAGCTAATCGTAATAAAATAAATAAAACTTACATTCTATCACGCAATAATTCAATTTAGAGTAGGTACATTTTAATCTTATTTAATAATTTTACACCAACAAAGCAATTTACTTAAAATTATTATGATTATTGTGTAACGTAACTGTACGCCTAAAAATAATATCTGAATGATTTATGAATGGTGAAAGTAAATAAATAATTTCAAAGAAATATAAAAGTGTATTATACCATGCGTCTTTTCACTATATCTCAGTTTAATTACAAAAGTATTTGGACACACTCAAAATGATTTTTGTATTTTTTTAAAGAGAAATATTTGTTGTTTTTATTATTTACACAAATATTTCAATTTCATACTATTTCTGTGAGCCTAAGCGGCTCATTATTAGAAATATGTATCAAATTGTGGTAGAGTAGGTTCGAACCGAGAAACTCTGACTTAAAGAGTCCACGACACTAACCACGGGGCTACAACCAAACATTTTATATTTTGTATTTTTATTATCAATGTCAGTTAAATTAGTGTTGAGTACTATCAACAACAACAAAAAAATATTGTTAATACACATCTGGTCAAATGAGATGATAAATTAAGATGGATAAATGCATATAATATTTCAGACGTCTAGCTTTGTCCTAGGGGTGAAAATAATTTTGAATGCTCACCTGTCGTCAGAAGGGTAAAGCTATTTACTTAAAAATATATTTTAACAGATCGCAATTTCAACTGAGATGCGAAAGCGATAGTTAAGATACTGTTAACAAGAATCATGGCACTGTAAATATTTGATAATGTGCAGAATGATAAATGATACAAATGTATCACTTAAGCCAGCCAATGCCAGTTCACAAGCTCTATATTAGTAAACTTTAATATTCCGTTAATATAAAAAGATACTTAGTCTCTTTCAAGACATCTGATACAAGTGTATACTTGCTCACTCGTTCCAAGATTGTCATAAATCAAAAAACGTGATTTTTCAAGAAAACGTTTTTAATGTTACTTATGCCACTTATTGAACTTTTTACTGTGCAACAGATATTTTTAGGTAAAACCTGTAGGTTTTTTCTCCATTTGAAAAATATTTAGTATACTTAATAAAAATAATTAAACAATACCTTTTCTTCGAAATGCAAAAACAACATTTTCTGCCCTGTAGCGGGCAAATATTAAGTTAAAAATATGCCTCTTTTGCTGGGATATGGTACATTTTATGGGTATTCCGAAAACATACACAACTGAAAATTGACGATTTTTGATTTATGACGTTCTTGAAAGGAGTGAGCGATATATGTATACGTTTATATATATATATATATATATATATATATATATATATATATATATATATATATATATATATATATATATATATATATATATATATATATATTTTATATAACGCATAAGATTAATAATTTGTGTAGGTGTAAGTGTGTGAATAGTACTATAGAAGTGGTATACAGTGTTATTTACATGCTGGGTTTATTATATGGACGAGAAAACGGGTACGTTTTAAAACTGGTAGACTAACTAAAATCTTGGTGACATATTTTTTCACTTGTTTTATTCCAAATTAATAGCTCATACTAAATTTATAAAAAAATCCACACTGAACAACAAATTAATAGCCCATACCAAATAATACATTGATGGCCACACAAAATAGTAAAATTAATGATGGCTCAAAATATACATCAATTTAATGTGAATTTTTTATTGTCATTATGATGATACATTGTCACATTAAGCCATAATAATGATTTGAAATCGTCACGTAAGAAAATCGTCAATTTATTTGACACTTTCTCACAATCTTCCACTATTAGAATAATGTTGACCATTATTGTCATAAAATGTTATTTGTTAAACAATGATACATAAAGCCAGGACTTTTTTTAAAACAAAAAAGGCACCGGAACTCAGTAAAAAAATTCAAAAATCATTTAAATATTCATTAAAATACCATATTTTATCATTATGACGAATTATATAAATACATATTGTAATTACGTAAACATTGTTTCATCTAATTAATTTTGAAATTTAAAAAACATGTATCCGTGATAAAAGTTTTCGGAAAGCCGTTCCACCGCGTTACATGAAATACAATAAAACCCTGCATAAAGCTATGTACTTTATAGTGATTGCTATATGGTATGGTTACATGTCGTTTATACCGATCTAATGTTGAAAAATATCTTTTAATAATATACATTTAGAGTCTTTGTTAAATATCATTCTTGTATTGAATATTCATGTTTAAATTTAACATACTGCTGATGTAAGATCGACGTGTGAATGTCACTCATCGTTTAGCTGAATAATGCATCAATATTTCAAGATGCATGTAATATATCTTGAAAATTTAAAAATATTAATTTATTTCAGCTGTCAAGTTATATTAAAACGACCAAAAATGTAAATACAAAACTGAGGTGCAAATATTTCCAAAAAAAACATTTTTTAAACTATTTATTTGTCAGTCACCCAGTGCAAGGATGTTTCTGCCAGTGTCAAGTATTATTTTTATTTACAAATAATAAAAAAACAATAGATAATAATATTATTTTTTGACATCTCATCAAAGATGAAGAAGAATATGGAAGTCTGGGCATTTACGGGGCTGACGACCGTCATAGGCTGGTTTAAGTGATCACTTTACACACGTGTAACATTCACCAATTCTACCCATTATTCTTTACATCTCACCAATAGATGTCTCTAGTGAAGTTCTAGTGATTCAAGAACAAGGTTTTTAAATTGGTTCATATATATAGAACTTCCAAGAATTTGAGTAGTGTGGTTGTCAATAATGGGTAGAATTGGTGAATGTTACACGTGTGTAAAGTGATCACTTAAACCAGCCTATGACGGTCGTCAGCCCCGTAAATGCCCAGACTTCCATATTCTTCTTCTTTATCTTTGATGAGATGTCAAAAAATAACATGAAAATAACTCCTGTAATTGGAGATAATCCAGATTTTGTGAACAAGTATTTGTATCAAAATGTTGTAAATAGATACTAATAATATCAACTAATACAAAATTTCGTAGTTTAAATGCGTTTAGCTTTATCATTTTAGAAATTATTACCGCAATTCTAGAATTAGGTTCAGAAAGAAAGGTGGATACTTGGATGGGGAGTTGGATGCCTGCCCGTATTAAGCTATTTAGAAAGCCATATAGGGGATGCAAACCATACGTTCTTTCAGTGTCCGCTCATAATAGAGAAGGATAACTTTCTAAAACAATTCATTGAATTACATATTAAAAACGATGATATCATTTTGGATTTGTCAAAATTTTGAAAAATAGATTTATTTCCACAAGGATAGTTATCAAGATATAACAGATGTAAAAATGCTTATAAAGATTAGGACACATACAAATTGTTGCTTAAAATTAACAGACGAAAATTAAATTTACAAAACATGGACATTGAATAAATGCAAGTTCCAAAAATTAAATGGTATGGGATTTCTAAACATGGAAATAATGTGTATAAAGTGATCACTTAAGTCATACGATAACGGTCGCAAGGCCTGTAAATTAGTAACTAGAGATTAAGCTTTTTGTCGAAAATTAAGGTTAGGTTACTTTACGAGCTAAATCGTAAAAAAAATGTTCATCCCTAATTACGTATATGATGAAAGTGTGATCATCTTACTTTTGAGTAGTGTGGTTGTCAATCATGGGAAGAATGGTGATTGATATACCTGTAAAATGTCCTTAATCACAGGTCCTGTAAATGCATAGACTTCCATATTCTTCTACACTTATGTCAACATATCAGTAAAATTTTTATAAAATAAAATATAGTACACAATATCTGCAATGAACACGTCATAGGAAAATATATTTATCAAATTCAGTTCGATTAAAGCAAAGTCAGCTTGAACCAGCCTATGACATATTGTAAGCTGTGTAAATTCCCAAATTTCCATATTCTTCTTCATCTATGTTAAGATGTCAAAATATAAAAATAAATTCAGGCTTGCAGCACCTATCAAAGTCGTTAAATATCAAATCAGAATGATGCAACTTGGTGGAACTGAATTTAATAAAATAAAATAACAGCTATGTAATTTTTTCCACATTAATTTTGTAATTAGTGTAATGGTCAGCACCCTCGGCTACCGTTCTGGAGGTCCCGGGTTCGATTCCCAGGGGGGGTCAAATAAATATAAGTGATTTTTTCACTGTAATATTTATTCAATATTACCCTGGACTGGTACCTGAAGCGGAGGGCTGATCACCTTTCCTTCATGTGTAAACGATCAAGATAACACTGCGTTTATATGAACCAGTGCCCTATGCACCACTGGGGTGCAGATAAGGGTTTTATTATTATTATTATATTTTATTTGACCAGTAACCGGGTTTCGTCGTCACCGTCATTAGTCTGATGATGTTGGTTACGACGATATCCGGTTGCTGGTCAAATAAAATCCACGTGGAAAAATTACATAGTTGTTATTTTATTTGATATTTTATCTTTGTTGTATTTTATCAGCCATGAATTATGTTACTGATTTTATTATTATTACTATCGTAAGCCGTGTAAATAACCATACCCAGACCGATAATCTTCTTCATCTATGTTAAGATGTCAAAATATAAAAAATTAAGGCTTGCAGCACCCATCCGGGTCGTTAAATATCAAATCAAAATTATGTAACTTTTCAAATACAATATTTAAGTATCGAAATAATGCCATTTTCAAAAATTGAATGTCGAAATAACCTTATAATAATTGGAAAATTAATGTGTTTTCGATATTCCATTCAATCTGTGCAGGAAGTGGAACAAAACTCACTCAAGTATAAACCGAAGAAGATTTGTAATAACGTTAGAATAAAAGTTGTGATATAAAATTTGTAATACAGATTGGTGACAGACTGAGACCAAATGAAAAAAATATGTTATGAGATATAGTTTAGTCCTGATATCAATCCTTATGTGTGAAAGTGAAGCATGGGGTTGGAAAAGGAAGGATAAAATACGATCTCTCAGACGAATGTGAGGAAAAACGATGATTATATTCTTGCCAGTGTCCTTTACTATGACCTAAATTATATTGTTTCCCCACACACAGGCCATGCCTTTGTGGGATATTTTTTTTGTATTTATATTTTATTCATATTTTTTTGCATTTGAAATTATGTCATGTTTGCATAATGCAAAAGAATTTAAAATAAAGAAAAAAAATGGTGAAATGAGGAAAGAATGTAGCATTATCGATAAATTTATTTTAAAAGTGTGTTGCTATGGTTTGGACAGTGGAATGAATAAACGGGGAAAAAACAGTAAAACGAATTTATGAGGTGAATGTTGTTGGAAATAGGAGCAGAAGAAGACCGAGAAAAACTTGGCATGTTTAAGTATTCCAAATACTTGAAATAATCGGCGGGTACGTATGAGAAGATGCGCGAATGTGGAAGAGGCGAAGACTGTTTAAGAGACTTTCTAAAGGTATAGCACTCTATTCTTTCTGCTTACCCCTGCGGAAAGCGGGGTAACGGTTAGTTAGTTAGTTAGGGATTTAATGGATAAATAATATCACCCATTAATATTCAATAAATTATTTATATGGATAATCGCTATGCATGAACATGTTGTATACATGAACAGCTGAATAAACAATTACCCGAGTTTTGCTTAAACTGAGTGTTCATTATCACACATCTGGTACAAAATTGTAAGTTCTCTAAATAGTGCTCGAGTATCTTTCAATACTAAAGTGGGTTTTCATTATCTTTGAATAATCTTTTTTCTAAATATTCAAACATGGTTTGAATAAAATTAGCTTAATATTCTAATAAAATCAAACTTTTAAAGGTCCTGCACAATATCGATATTTGTAAACGTAAATACAATATAGCGATCTATTTTTTTTATCTAAATACAAAAGTACAGGCATATGATACTTCGAGTATGAAAATTTCGATTTATTTAATTTAATTTAATTTATTTAGAAATATAACAGAACATTAACGTAAATACATTTACAATAATGAATAACAAAAAAAATAGGTAATTGTAACATTCCAATTACAAAATTTCACAAATGTCAAATGAGTTAAAAGTAAACAGCAAGAATAAAATATAGCAAAAGTTAAGAAGATTAATAGGCAGACTTAATTTGGAGCTAAAGTAAAAATAATAATACAAAATTATATATATATATATATATATATATATATATATATATATATATATATATATATATATATATATATATATATATATATATATAAATATGTATATGTAATAAATAATAAATACATTTTAAGTACTTACAAATAGTATCTACATAAAACAGTTCTACCACCAGATGTCGCATGCGTCGCACTGAATAAAACAAAAGACACCAGATAGAAAAAATATAATATTGTTAACTGTCAGAATCAGATAGATAGAAAATTATTGTAAAGATTAATTAAGAATAAACTTTTATCGTCGTTTCTTTAATTACAAAGCAACACATTGTTTATTTTATTATTATACACCCACTTTACATATTATTTACACCCAATTTACGAAGGAAAGTATTACCACGTTATATATATATATATATATATATATATATATATATATATATATATATATATATATATATATATATATATATATATATATATATATATATATATATATATATATATATATATATATATATATATATATATATATATATATATATATATATATATATATATATATATATATATATATATATATATATATTTATATATACGTTTTTCAACGTCCTAAGGATAAAAAATGTAGTCTTAGCTTCATATACGGAGTTTTGAAAATGATGCGGAATGCATCGAAACACGTATCACAATAGATTTTAAGCAAAAGTGATATTTAAATCTTGAATTAAAAAAATATTGTATATTATCTTGACACACCCGCCTCAGCAGCAGTGAGATTTTTATAAAGGAAAAACGGAGAAAAAAGGAGACGCTGGAGGCAGGGGTCAAGTAAGCCAGGATTAATTGAAACTCTATGACACTTCAATTTTCATCTATTTATATTTGAAACACAACAAAAAAAAACCCACCAGTATAACCTTAAAACTAGACACTCTTAAAAACTAATTGTCCTTTATATATAACTTAACCTACACTAAACATAATTATAACTGACTTAATTAACGCTTAAAAATTACCTTATATCTAAACCACTTAATGTCACATCGACGACACTAACACTCGCGGGGCGGCGTCGGCAGGACGACGCGGCCAAGGTTTCCTGGAGACAGGCCCGCGGAAGGGGGGCGCAAGGGGCCGTGCGCGAGGCCGCGAAAGTGGCCCAACACGGGGGCGGTGTGACATCCCTTGTGCTGATGAGGCGGCCGGCGGGAGAGAGAAGAGCGGCGATCACGTCGAGGCGCTGGGCGTAATCCGCGTATCGAAGAGGAAATACCGGATGACTCGCCCCAGGTCACCTACGTGATGCGCTGCGGAGCGTCCTCCTGACGGTCCTCCTGACCGTGACTTCAAGCTTCAGGTATATTCGTTGCAATTCGTTAAACAATATTTATTTAAAAAAATAATAATTTACTTTTATCTGTATCGCAACTGAATTTTCGGCCAGACTAAAAATGCCACACATCAATCTTACTTTGAGTACTTACTTATTAGAGATTCATGACTTTTATCTATGATGCGTTCTAAAAAAAGTATATAGTGCTGTCTTTTCTATATTCGAATTTATTAGATTTCAAATGTAAAAAGTGTAAGTAAAAAAAATAACTCTACACTGGCTAGAACACTCTAGAAGGGTGAAAAGCGATAAAAAAAAGAAGAAGTCTTTTCTTTATAATGTGATCTACGTTACTGACAAAATGGTAATGTTATAAAAAATATATTTTTAGTCTTAATTACTTATGGAAACATTCATAGAACTACAAAACCCTAAACACAGAAATACATACCTTTTGGTCTATATTATTATACAATAAAGTTATTAACTGGGAACAAAGTGAATGGTGCACTGAAATCAGTTATAGCAAATAAAAACCTATCAGCGGAAGCTAAACTGGCAGTGCAGAACGGAGTCCTGGTTCCAACTCTAATGTATGGAAGTGAAACATGGAGTTGGCAAACGAAGGATGAAAGTAGACTGAATGCAGTTGAAATGCGATCTCTCAGAAGAATGTACAACAAAACGATGTATGATAGATGTGCGAATAGTGAAATAAGGAAGGAATGCAAAGCTGAGATAAGCATTATCGATAAAATTAAGAAAGGTGTGTTGAGATGGTTTGGACATGTAGAACGAATGAGTGAGGAAAGAACGGTAAAGCAAATTTATGAAGCTAATGTTAGTGGGAAAAGAAGCAGAGTAAGACCGAGAAAAACATGGCACGATCAGGTATGCCAAATACTTGAAAGTGGTCAGGTTAGGAGTCGTAACAATCGGCGGGTATGTATGAGGAGATGCATGAACGTGGAAGAGGCGAAGAATGTTTGCAAGGACAGAGTGGTGTGGCGCTCTATTCTCTCTGCCTACCGGGAAGCGGCGTGATGGTTAGTTAGTTAGTTAGTTTTTAAAGTTATTAAAGCAGGTTCCATTATACTAAAAAATTAATCTTAGTATAAAAGAGCTATTTGTAAATAGATAATAGAAGTGGGTAGATCTGAAATAAATCGTATCATTAGGCCATGTTGTATTTGATACCATCCCATAAACAATTTTCTTTCACATGGTTTTATAAATAAGTATTGTAAAATGTACCCTCGGCACGGGAAAACTCTGAGGTTAGATGAAAAAATTATACGATACCAAGTGATAGATGAAAACATGTACTAGTATTGTACATTATGGGGTTAAGTTTGCTCACAATCTAGTTTCAAGTTTTGAGTAAAAATAAAAATAATATTTATAGCTTGAATAATCCACTTAATTGAGTTTTATTTTTATTTACGACTAGTTTCGAAAACGACAATTGTTTTCATCTTCTGGTACAAATTAAAACTAACGAATAAAAATATATTTAGGTGTATATATAAGGTCAAGTCATGAATAATTTAGAAAATTTAGAAATATATAAAAATTTAAATTCAGATAAATCAATAATTAATAATATACTGTTTCAAAATACGTCACCATTATTATCAATGTTTCCTTTTACAAAAAATGTTGTTCCTTAACCCCTTTACCTATATTTATTAACCTATATATACACCTAAATATATTTTTATTCGTTAGTTTTAATTTGTACCAGAAGATGAAAACAATAGTCGTTTTCGAAACTAGTCGTAAATAAAAATAAAACTCAATTAAGTGGATTATTCAAGTGTTTAATTTTTATTTAAATAATCATGTCATTTCACAAAGTTAATGCCGAATCAATAAATAATATAATATTTATAGCATTTACTTTGTGATTTATTATTAGATTAAAACCAATATTTTTAGCTTTTCCACTTTTTTGAAAAAAAAGTGGAAAAGCTAAAAATATTGGTTTTAATCTAATAATAAATTAAAAATGCAATTCCATCACGAAGTGTCAGTGGATAATATAAATCTATTTACTTTGTGGTTAGTCGCTTTTACTTTTATATATTTTTTACAAAAATGTTAGTAATATTAGTATATAATTTCGCTCCCCTAATTTCGGTGAGTGGTCATATACTAAAATTACCAACATTTTTGTAAAAAAATAAAAAATTAATAAACATAGAAATCTTTCATTATTATTCAGAAATTCAGCTGAAGATGATGTTTTAGCGAATAATATGGGGTAATATGACTATCGATAATTTGAAACATTATTATTTTTTTTTTTTTCAAACACACTTTCATTGAGAATTTCTTTCATGCTGTGATCGATCTGGAACATCATTTGTGACTATATTCCTTATTAAGTGCAAAAGTTAACGACTTGAAGATGAAAAGGTAAAATTACTCCATATAGTAACTAGACCAAGAATAATGGAAACTAGCAGGTACTTAAAACAGTTAAAATTATTCATAATATGTGATTATTCGCACTTCACATCTAATGCACTGTGCGTGTATTTATGGTAGGTACAAGTTAAAACAATGTTTGTTATTATTAAATCACAAAACTGAATTGAATTTTTATAATAATATTAAAATTTAAACATCCGGACAGTGCCTGGATTCAATACTCCTATACACCGAATGCAAAACCTCGGCAATGATTTCGCGGACCATATCGATATCTGGAATATGTCACTTCCTTACTATAAAGCAATAATAATTACAATATTTCAGGCTAATGTACCATTTCTTGTTCTATATGTTATATATCCTTGTTTAGATAAGTATCTTTATATTCAAACCCTTATCCGCGCATAGGGCACAGCATAATATGAACGCAGAGTTATCTTGATCGTTAACACATGAAATAAGGATGATCAGCCCTCCGCAGCTACCAGTCCAGGGTAATATTGAATAAATATTAAAGTGAAAAATCACCTATATTTATTTGTCCCCCCCTCCTGAGAATCGAACCCAGGACCTCCAGAACGGTAGTCGGTCGTGCTGACTACGGAGGTGGACAAATCTTTACAAAGATAGGTTATTAACATTAATGTTTTTTTCATTTCGGTGTAAAAATTTACACAATTTGCACAAATTTATTCTGTTAAATTTCGATACGTATTAAATTTTAATTTCAACGCACTGATGTGTTTGCAGCTTAATTATTTCAAATAATGAAATTATTTTTCTGTAATAGCATTCCAAGATGGAGAACTGAAATATGTTTTATCTATTCATTGATTGACTAATATCCTTCGCGGGTATAAAAATACATAGATACAAAGATTGTGGCGGATTAAAAATACAACGTGAAACGAACGTGCATAATTATTTTTTGTAAAAGAGTTCATTAAACTTTAAACATCACAAATGCAACATTTTGAGTGTGTCCAAATACTTGTTCACAGATCTGAATTAACTCCAATTAGGAGTTATTTTTTTACCTTATTTTTTGACATCTCAATAAAGATGAAAAATAAAATGGAAGTCTAGGCATTTATAGGGCTTACGATCGTCATTGGGTGGTCTAAGTGATCACTTTATACACGTGTAAAATTCACTAATTCTACCCATGATTGTCAACCACATCATTCAAATTCTTGAAACTTCTAGATATGTTGATCAAACTCGGAACACAGTGTTTGACTTCACTAGAGACATCTATGGTAGGATGAGGGAAGCTTTTCTATTAAGCAGAAACTCTTTCATTTGTATGTATTATACTATTCAGCGTGACAATCGGTCAGGGAGGCATCCAGCCAAACATCTGGGCCATTCTCCAGTCCAAGGAGACCGAGAAAAGGCGTAAAAATATGTCTGCTCATCTTTTTCCCCACTACAGACTCCGCCTATTCGTCATCATCATATTATGAATTCCCTAGCGTCCAAGTGACTCTTAAATCTAGCTACGACTTATGCAACACTGCTTATAATGCCCCTAATGAGGCTTCAAATTAAGTTTTATAGCCTATACTTGCTCTGAAGTGGATTTACTCTTTATGTTTACAGTTACTATATTTTCTTGTAATTCATGAGTTAAAATTCTAGGCAAAAACATTTGCTATCTATCTAATGGCATGAATTCATGGAGTTCAATGATTCTAAGCTAGCAATGTAGTTACGGGATAATTTTTACTATCCAAATCTTTATAAGCGCCCTTAAGGTAGTTTTTAAGGTAGTAATAAATTATACAACTTTTTTGAACGCATTCTGATTTGAACGCTTGAGACAAGCTTGAGATCTGAGCCTTAAATTGACATCTCATCGGTAGGTTGAATAATCCATTGTCCGGTAATAAAAATAATATTGATATTCACAACATTTTGAGTGTGTCCAAATACTTGGTCACAAAATCTGGATTATCTCCAATTACAGGAGTTATTTTCATATTATTTTTGACATCTCATCAAAGATGAAGAAGAATATGGATAAAAAAAAGAGAATAAAAGAGTTTATAAAAAGATAATAAAATAGTTATTTCTAATGAAAGTGTTTCTGCTCAATAAAAAGCTTCTTTTCATCTCACCAATAGATGTCTCTAGTGAAGTTCTAGTGATTCAAGAACAATGTTTCAAAATTGGTTCATATATATAGAACTTCCAAGAATTTGAGTATTGTGGTTGTCGAAAATGTGTAGAATTGGTGAATGTTACACGTATGTAAAGTGATCCCTTAAAACAACCTATGACGGTCGTCAGCTCGGTAAATACCGAGCTTCCATATTCTTCTTCATCTTTGATGAGATGTCAAAAAATAATATGAATTTTAATGTTGTTTTTTTTTTAGTTAATCGATTGAAATATTTTTACGAGTTACGTTTTTTATGGCTCCAACTGTACTTGTATGTAGATTACATGCACCCACTGCCGTCATAATATATGCACAACATGTAACATATTGTAATGAAATTCCCCGTCGCACTTGTGTGGTATTGGATGGCATCTTCAGAGATTATGGCCCATTTTCGGTTCTTCGATTCACAATATTGCGGTTAAGAAATACGAAAAGTGAAATCACAATATTTGAAGCGAAGTTTGTTGCTTTAACTAGATTGCTTTTATATCATTATCTGTTTGCGGAGCGTTTCGTTTGCAATGGGTTAGACATTTTTGTACAATGCAACATTTCTTTATTGTAAAAAATGTGTAGAAATTTTCGATGAGTGATAACACAATTTTTATACTCTGTATATAGCCATTATCCAGGTAACATTTTACGTAATTAGTTTTTTTCGTAAAACACCGTTTTTGCATTAAAAAAATACAATTTTCTTTGAAATAATTACACATATGGTTTTAAAAAGAAAAGAGTAATTGAAAGGTAAGGAGTTTTAAAAAAATACACACATGTATTATATATATATATATATATATATATATATATATATATATATATATATATATATGTATATATATATATTTACATATAAATATATATATATATATATATATATATATATATATGTATATATATATTTACATATAAATATATATATATATATATATATATATATATATATATATATATATATATTATATATATATATATATATATATATATATATATAAATATATATATATATATATATATATATATATATATATATATATATATATATATATATATATATATATATATATATATATGTATATATGTATATATATATTTACATATAAATACATATATATATATATATATATATATATATATATATATATATATATATATATATATATATATATATATATATATATATATATATATATATATATATATATATATATATATATATATACATATATATATATATATATATATGTATATATATATATATATATATATATATATATATATATATATATATATATATATATATATACATATATATATATATATATATATATATATATATATATATATATATATATATATATATATTATATATATATATATATATATATATATATATATATATATTATATATATTTATATATATATATATATATATATATATATATATATATATATATATATATATATAAATTAATTTTAAGAAAATCGTAGAGCTTGTTATAGGTATCATAGGTAGGTACTACATTGTAGAAAACATAATGATTTTCGTAAAAACACGGCACGCAGCCATCTTGCACAATTTCTCTTAAAAGTTAAACTAAATAATAAGAAGCTAACGGGGAGTCACTATTATAGATATTTCTAGAGCGTGTAACACCGGGACACCTGTTCTCTACCGAGCAAATAGTCATCAACATCTTCGCCAAAGTAACGACAAGAAATCGTAAGGAAATCTGTCGTTATAAAGAAGGTAATAGATCAATCAAACAATTACGAAAATGGTATCTGTTACTCGTACACCCATACGAAACAATGGTAGAAATTTCATTTTCAGTCCGTTGGATTCAACCAACATTACAAATAATATATATATATATATATATATATATATATATATATATATATATATATATATAATATATATATATATATATATATATATATATATATATATATATATATATATATATATATATATATATATATATATATATATATATATATATATATATATATATATATATATATATATATATATATATATATATATATATATATATATATATATATATATATATGTATATATATATATATATATGTATATATATATGTATATATATATATATGTATATATATATATATATATATATATATATATATATATATATATATATATATATATATATATATATACATATATATATATATATATATATATATATATATATATATATATATATATATATACATATATATATATATATATATATATATATATATATATTTATATATATATATATATATATATATATATATATATATATATATATATATATATATATATATATATATATTTATTTATATATATATATATATATATATATATATATATCGCTCACTCCTTTCAAAAACGTA